>NW_006159523.1:697004-722423 GCF_000334495.1 Tupaia belangeri chinensis | reverse complement strand
GAGTGAACCTGTCTAAAGACTGAAGTCATAAGCTTTGCCAAATAACACTAACTAGCCCAACAGGTCCACTCAAAAATGTTCACGGCAGCAGAGAGCAGGCTATGAATGTGACCAAAACTGGCCTTCCAGTGCTGACTTATCTGCGGCCACTGATGAAAGCTGACCTAACAGTATTTTACTATTTCCTGAGTGCATGAACCAATTAAGTGGATGGTAGCAGGGGACTATTTTGGATATAGATTGCTAGCAATGCTAAACCAGCACCGTCATCTGTGGGTATACTGGGTGACTGGCCTGTATGGTTTGCATCAACAGCCTCCCATATTTCCTGAATCATGATTAGAACAGCAATATCTCAGTTGGATATAGGTGGAATGAGCCTTGTATATATTTTTCCCTCCTTTGTGGAAATTTCCTCAAACTGACTATTGTCATTGAACTGAAGGTCACCTCTTTTCTCAAGGCAATCTTTTATATCGACATGTCTCTTCTGTGTGGAATAAAATCTCACATGATTTTATTTTATTAAGATTATGGCAGGGTTGCTTGCAGCAGGGGTTTTCTGCATTATCTCTTGTTCTTCCCATAATACTAGTCACACCTTTGTAATTAAATAAAGGATAAATTATGCATGCTATGTTTGCTTAATTATAAATATTAATGATATCGTATATTGTCAATTTTTTTATTTTGTTAAGGAAAATTAAAAAGTAAGATAGGTGGCTAATTAGGGCACGCTAGATGCTGCATTTTTCACACTAAGAATACACTTACTCTTCACCACATTTATTCTATGTCTTAACGCACGCAGCTGATAGTATTAAATTCGAGATTATAGAGAGAAATACAATGAACTGGAATGTGCATGCTGTATCCATTTTGACTGCTTTAGTTCTGAGTAGTCTTTTTAAGGATGCTTCTATAGCAAACAGCCTTTGAAAATCCAGGTTTTGTCTCCCTCTGTGGGTCAGAGGGCAGATTTGTTTTCTGTCTGCAATGTTAAAGACCCTTTTTCATGCTGAGGCAAAGGTTAGGTAGGATTACTAACAACCCCTTTAAAAGTTTAAGGTTTCCTAAGCTCAGAGCATCTCAACAGTGATGCAAGCTACCTGTGTATACAACATTCCACTGGGTTTTTCCATTTTGCCTTTGGACTTTGAGGGCAAGGGGAATTTATGTGAGCATAAAGTTCATGCTGCCTACTGTGCCGTGAATAATAAAGTTGTTTGTATCTGAACCAGGAGTCTTATATTTTCCCCCAGTATCCATGAGACTCTGGAAGGCTGGCTTGCTACTTAAAATTGAAGAAAATGTTAAGATTCTTCAGTTATTAACAAGGGGATTTTGAAAACATTGAGGTGTTATTCAATGGAGGGACTTAATGCTGTGATGACAAGTGCATTTATTTCAGAAGATAGTAAAACATTCTTGAGAGTTTGTTTTCTTTATTTAAAGAAACTATCAATGTTTATTTTAATATACATTATAAGACCAGCCAGTCTTGTGGTGATTAGTGCAGCTTGATTCTACATGGCCAACTGCACAGTTTGAGTCCAGGACCTGCAGCTTGAAAAATATGCTGGGTTCATAAGCATGTGTACCCAGAATCCTGAGAGGAGAGTGAATTGAGACATGGCCATCACCCCTGAGGAGTGCTTTCTCACTCCAGCAATCATGTAATCTCTATAGAAATTCTTTATATATACACACATATATGTAGTACATTACAGTGTATACATATGTGTATATATATGCATATATTTTAGAGGTACATGGAAGAAACATGACTAGATCTAGACTTCAAAGACATAAGCTTGTGGGAGGCAGGGGGAATTTTGGTTAGAGGGGCTGGAACTCCACATGGCCAACTGTGGTTCAAGTCCTAGACCTTATGGCTTGCTTTCTAACTTTCTCTCTCTCTCTCTTACTCTGATCAAACTGGTAAATAATAGTAATTAATATGATTAAATAATAATAATATTTAAATATAAAAGCATGAACTCGATATGGCTTAATTAATGTGAGAAAACAAAATGCACATAGTGAAGTGCCAATATTTTATTGTTTTATATATATTAAACTAAGAATATTTAAGACCTTGTTAGAATACCGTCCTTAAGTACAGAAATTAGATAGTACTTATCATGTATAATCATTAATTACAAATATGCAACAAAGGGGGCAAAAAGTAGCCTCAAAATTGATTTCAGTGTTTCAAAAATGAATGAAAAGAGATTAATGTCAGTCATAGAACTAGAAAAAAATTTAAAGAACAAGGTTTTGTGGGGAAAATATTTTTTCTGAAATGCCATCAAGACATACTTCTAACCAAAAATACCAAGAGTAAGTCAGAGTCTGAGACAGAGATCAGGATTCATCTCTCTGGATATGAGTGTTGGAAGCTCTTCTGAGCCTGAACCTTTGGAAAGTCTAATATTAGGGGAAAAGAACATTTGATTGATAGGGTAAAATAAAAGTCAGAGAGAGATAAGAAAGAAAACCAAGATATTCTTATGAACTTGAAAACAATGGGGGGGGGGAAGGGATAGAAGAAAAGAGGTGCACAAACTGTCAATAGTTGTTGAGAAGTTACATGAAATTATCACAAAATATTACAGAAAATAACCATGCTCACCATTGTATCCTTGGGACCTACTCGGTTGGTGCCTAGGAAAAGCTAGTGTTCAAGATTTTGATACTGAATGCATAAATGCAAACTTTAATAGCTCTGTATTCATAATGCTATCAAAATATCAATTACAGTGCTGTTGTTTGTAGATACCTCATGGCCAAGCTGGCAGAAGATGAGATTTTGATAACATTCTTTTCTTTAGGGATCCCCATGCCCATAACTATTTAAATATACAAATTTTATTGCTTTATCTCACTTGGGGCTCACTGTCCTATGGCACTTATGATGCAGAGTTTAAAATGGGTTTTCAGGGAGCAGGAAATAACTTTAAATGATGCTTGGTTAACAGAGTGTTTCACTTGCCATTTCATAAATTCAGAGTCAGCAGAGTTTCCTTTGCCTGTCTCCTTTGACTCATCAATGTAGAATGAAATCTAATCAATTCACAATCATGCTAATCAATGTACTGTGCTACTTTCATTGCAGCAAAGAATAATGTTGTTATAAACTCTGTTACATTTTAGAATAATGCAAAAATTGAAAGCGCTATTCTATGTGATATGTAAATGAAGCATTTTATGACCTGAGGCTTTACCATCAAAATTCCATTTTGATCCATCAATTTTCATCAACAAATTAAAAGAACTTGTAACTCAAGAATGAGAAACAATGAATTTAAAGTTACAACTTATTATTTATATGAAATGTTACAAAGTGGACTACTTGTCACAGCAGTGTATAAAAATACATTGGCATGGTGAAATCAAAAACGCAAATTGTTTCTGTGCCTCATTGAGAGAAATATTATAGAAAGCTGTTATGCTCTAATTGAGTGAACTTTTTTACTACTAAGCGAGCAAACTTTCTCATCTGGGGTGGGGGAAGCAACATACCCTCTTAAGCTTCAGAAGCTTCACTTACTTCACTGACAATTCCCATTTTCTGACCTGCTGGCCTCCATACTTTCTCATCTTTCAGAGTTAACTATTTGTGTCTTATTGTTACAAACCAGAGTACTTTCATGATCACTTTCTTTATATTATTTTGGTAACAAAATGAAATAAAATAGTAAAAGTCATTGATGTTTATAACTCAGATATCTCCCACAGTATAGACATATAGAATCAATGTCAGAACTAGTTTTACCTTATATGTTCATTGTATTGGTCAGAGTTCTCCAGAAAACAAAATGATAAGAGGTGATAAAATAGCTTAGTAACAGGTGGGAAGTTCGAGAGATAGAGATAGGTATGAGAGAACTTACGGACGTCGCTAACATTGTGGCAGCTCAGAAGTCTGACAATATGCTGTCTGGAAGCTGGAGAAGCAGGAAAGCGGAAAGCGTGAATCAGTCCAGGTCTGAAGGCCTCAGAACCAGGGAAGCTGGTGGTGTAACCCTCAGTCTGAAGCCAAAAGGCCTCGGAATCTGTGGGCTGCTGGTGCAAGTGACAGAATCTGAAGACAGGAGGACCTGGAGTTCTGATGTCCAAAGTCAGGAGAAGATGAGGGTTCCTGCTCCAGGAAGCAGAGGGAGTGGATTAGCTTTACTCTGCCTTTGTGTTCTATTTGGGTCCTTGGCTTGTTGGTTTGGTGCCTGACCATATTGGGCGAGGGGGATCTTTCTTAGTCATCCCACTAGTTCAATGCCAATCTCTTCCTCAAACACTCTAACAGACATACTCTAAAATAATGTATCGTCTATCTGGATTTTTTGTTATGTTTTTGTTGTTTTTGTTTTATTTATTTGGTTTTGTTTGTTTTGTTTTGCTATAGGATGCCTGGGCTCATCAGAGAGTAAGAGAAAAAAATGAGAAATCCCCCCCTAAGAGGGATGATCATGCCACAATCTCTCCTCTATTCTCCTCTCAGACTTTCAATCTGACAGGTCTGGAGTCAAACATGTTTGGCCATGTGGGAATCTAGCACCTTACCCACATTACTGACTTACCCCCAGGTGTCACTTAATGCAGTCAAATTGACTTCTAAGGTTAATTATCACATAAACATCTCTTTATTTCTCTGTCTTTATCTCCATGCATACATAATATTCCTAATGTATTTGTTTATATATTTGTGTGTGGATGTATATGCAATTTTTACATACATATATAATTTTCATCTTACCGTATCTCATCTAAAAAGTCATTTTGCTCTTTTATGTTGAATCATTAACCCACAATAGCAAGTACTTATCTATTACTTTTGTCTTTGTATCTCATTTAAATAAGAAAACCTTCTTATGTTTCCAATTTGTAATTTCTTCTGACAACTTCAGATGTGTGCATGGTTTTGTATAAAACATTAATGCAACCCCTGCATGCAGATAAAATTATGAAATTTATGAAATTCATATTTCAATGACTATCTACCTTTCACTATTTTCAAAAAATTTGGAAAAAAAAAAAAAGCAGCTCCAGAGTGGCACCTACAAAGTTTAGCTCCATTAGACCCACAGAAAATCTGATAGACTTAGAATGGATAGTCTGTCTCATTTTTTCAGCCATTTTTTTTACTTGGATTCTATTAATCAGAAAAATGACTAGAATTACTTACATATCAATGTTAGTTCACAGTTCTTCAATTATGGAAAAAAATACATTCATAAACCACACTTTGGTGAATGAAATATTGACAACAATTTAAAATGTTATATTATAAGGAAACTGCGGAATCCAAATTGTATTTGTGACCTATATATCATGTCAACATACTTATGTTAATGCTAAACTAGTGAACCTGCCCTTACTGTCAGTGACAGTTTAATACAAGCAAGGAGAGGTCAGACGTAGTGCAGGCCTCCTGTTTTTCCCCCTTACTGTCTCTATTGGCTACATATGGTTATAAAAACACTAGCAATGGATGTATAGAGGGAAATAAAAGTTGGATTCTCTCTTGAAAACATATTTGAAGTGAGCCTCTAGTGATGTGATGGAGTCCATTTAGGGACGAACAGGGCAGAAGCACTCAATGGAAAGCACAGGACTTGTGTGCTCATGTGACTGATCTGAGCAAGAATTCATCCTCAGCATTCCCCAAAGAGAGGGTTGTGATTGCAGTGACAGCATTCCCCAAAGAGAGGGTTGTGATTGCAGTGAGCTGAGCATGCTAGTCCTATACAGCATCTCCGGCGAGGAAGAAGATTGCCCAATTGAGGCAGGACACTGTTTATTTTTAGACTATGGAATTTTACTTCAAGTGAGATGGAAAACATAGTTGCTTTAAATGACTGGTCCAACACCTGTTTTGGGAAAAGCATTATGGCTGATTTTTATACAATAGATGACAGCAGCAAGAGTCACACATGACAACCAGGTCAGATGCCCAGACATGTGGTTCAGTTAACGGGTAATGACAAATGCAACTTGCATGTTGATAGTAGAAATAAAATCAGAAGAAATTAGGCGAGGCTTCGATAATACGGGCAGTGACGGGTGATGAAATTGGTAGAGTTCTGAGGGAGACATTGAGGCTCGAGGTCTTTGGAATTCACAACTAGGCACAGTAAAGCAAACACTCATACACTGAAGCAAGTGGGTTTGATTCGGTTTGGGTCATTCTGTGTGTTTCCTTATCCATGAGTTGCCTTTTCTAACATTCTCAGTGCTGCCTCTCAAATTCCTCTGACCTTTTGTCAACCTTTTTCACAATGATTAATTTTATGTGTCAAACTGGCTGAATTATAAGTGGCCCTGATCCTTCAGTGTCTACATATTGGGTGCCCAGACTTTTGCATAAAGATGTAGGTAGGTCTGTGAGGGCATTTCTGGATAGGATTGTCATTGGAATTGGTAAACTATGTACGCCTGATTGTCCTTCCCCATGGGAGTGGACCTCCTCCATTCCCCTGAAGACCTCAATGGAACTAAAAGGCTGAGTAAGAGAGAATTTGTTGTATCCAACTTCTGGATGAAAAGTCACCATAAATTTGTTCGTGAATTTACCAGGACTGGAACTACATCATCAGCTCTCCCAGGATTTCCTGCTTGCCACCTGCATCTTGGCATCTCACAGCCTCCATGGCTGTTAGCTGATTCCTTACAAGAAACCTGTATCTCTTATCTGTCTTTATCACCATCATCATCCTCATCTACATTTTATTGGTTCTGTTTCTCTGGAGATGCCCAGCAAATATGTTTACCTGTCTTGCTTTAAAGTTTGCTCTTGAGAGATTACCAAACCTCCTATTAGTTAGTAGTGCAATTGAGCTTCAGAATGGATAGTCTTAGAAATATTCTTATGGGAATAAACAACCGTGTCCATTTAATTCACCCTTTATAACTAGTATGTAACAGGTGGTCAAGGTCACTCAGGTGACCCTTCTTGCTCACAAAGTATTCCTTTCTTAAGTGAACTGTCTATTAAAGTATAACATATATGGGAATCAGCAGTTAGCGTAATGGCTATGTTGCTGGACTCCCACGTAGTCGACCACGGTTCGCGTCCCGGACCCGGTGGCTTAAAACTCACGCCAGGTGCGTGTACGTGCGTGTCCAAGATCCCGAGAGGAGAATGGAAGAGAGGGGATTGCTGCGTGACCATCTCCCCTGGGGGGTGATTTCTCGCTTTCTGTTTCTATGTCTCTCTCTGTCTGTCCAGCGAACACACGCGCCCTATAGCGAAAACCCCATGGGAGTGGACCTCCTCCATTCCCCTGAAGACCTCAATGGAACTAAAAGGCTGAGTAAGAGAGAATTTGTTGTATCCAACTTCTGGATGAAAAGTCACCATAAATTTGTTCGTGAATTTACCAGGACTGGAACTACATCATCAGCTCTCCCAGGATTTCCTGCTTGCCACCTGCATCTTGGCATCTCACAGCCTCCATGGCTGTTAGCTGATTCCTTACAAGAAACCTGTATCTCTTATCTGTCTTTATCACCATCATCATCCTCATCTACATTTTATTGGTTCTGTTTCTCTGGAGATGCCCAGCAAATATGTTTACCTGTCTTGCTTTAAAGTTTGCTCTTGAGAGATTACCAAACCTCCTATTAGTTAGTAGTGCAATTGAGCTTCAGAATGGATAGTCTTAGAAATATTCTTATGGGAATAAACAACCGTGTCCATTTAATTCACCCTTTATAACTAGTATGTAACAGGTGGTCAAGGTCACTCAGGTGACCCTTCTTGCTCACAAAGTATTCCTTTCTTAAGTGAACTGTCTATTAAAGTATAACATATATGGGAATCAGCAGTTAGCGTAATGGCTATGTTGCTGGACTCCCACGTAGTCGACCACGGTTCGCGTCCCGGACCCGGTGGCTTAAAACTCACGCCAGGTGCGTGTACGTGCGTGTCCAAGATCCCGAGAGGAGAATGGAAGAGAGGGGATTGCTGCGTGACCATCTCCCCTGGGGGGTGATTTCTCGCTTTCTGTTTCTATGTCTCTCTCTGTCTGTCCAGCGAACACACGCGCCCTATAGCGAAAAAAACCTCTCCCCCCCCCAAAAAAAATAATAAAGTATAACATACATAAAGCAATATGCACAAATTATAATGTATAACTCAGTAAACTGTCACGAATGTAACTCATAATTACAATCTAGATAAGGACGGGAATATTTCTTGCCACTCATCTGTATTTTTTTATCATAGATGTAATAGTCTCTATACTTTTATACAGGTTTATTGTAGTATAATTCTCATATAATAAACTATTAATATTTAAACTGTACAATGAGCTTTAACATATGTTTTGTATATTTCATGAAGTCATCATCACAATCGAAACGATGAGATGTACATAGTCCTCAAAGTTTCTCTGTGCTGTTTGTAATTCTTATAGGCCACCTGTTCCCACATCCTCCCATGCCCACTCACAGGCACCTAATGGTTAGCTTTGTGTTATTATTTATATTGAAACGATTAATTACAGTATGTTTCATTTCTGCAACCTTACAGCTTACAGTGATTCTCATACAAATGTAAACATGGTCAGAACTTTATAACAAGGATTTGATTGGTATTACTTGAGAAGTAAACTTGGGTTCAGAAATGTTAAGCTATTCACTTAAGATTAGTCACTTATTAAATAGCAGCTAGAGAAGGCACCCTGCTTCAGGTGTTGTTTGTTTTGGCTACATAATATAATTTTCTTATTGGAAAATATTTTTCTCTTTATCAAATTTTTAGATTCCTCATCATAGCAAAGCACTTATTTCTGCAGCTACTTACATTTGCATACTTTAAAAGTTTAATATTCTTAAAACAAAATCGTCCCACTCCCAGTGGTCTTCACACTTTCTAATGAGTATAGCTGACATTTAGAAAGGCATAATTAGTCAGAATCACAGCTTACCACTTATTGAGAAAAATCACCCAATCATTTATGACTCTAATTTTCTAACAGGGAATGACTTATAGATTATGAAAAACTGGACTGATTATTTTTATGTAATAAAAAAGAAAGAAAAACAGAAAAGGTGAGACATTATACACTCTTATGTGCCATCTATAATGGTGCAGTGAGCTTTGACACATTGTTTCTGGCATCAAAATGATGATTGTCTATAAATATTTGTTATGCACTTGAACCTATAGCCAAGTGTGACATAGTCCAATATAATATTCAGTGTGATGCTTTGCGGTCCTCAGAGGAACACGAAATAGTTCCCAAACTGCACATTATATGTAGTTTTCCATTATACACTGCACAAAATGTCCTTGACATTCAAGAGTACACCATCATATTTTAGTCTACCTCACTCCAGGGTGCATTTGAAAATACCCTCCATTTGCCTTTAATAATAATGACTTGTCTTATGGAATCCGGATCTCAGCTAATCTAACGTAATATGTACTTGATGGTTTTTATTAACTGTCAAATGAAACCCAATAGTCGTCAGAAACACTTTACCCTTCTGTCATGCAATTGTTCTCAGCATGTTTCATTTCTGACCATTAACGTAAAAGGTTAATAAACTCAACTGCTTGAAGTTATTAATATTCGCTATGCACGGCAAGTGAATCATTATGCAGAGTTCTGATTTTAAAAGATCCTAGGCCATTAATGTTCCTATTTTGCAGGCTTGTAAATTTGCGCCATGCAGCATGCATGCCATAACCCGAACGTTAAAAGATTTGTGAAGAGTTCTTGCTACATTACACTTTACTCATCTTTATTGAAATTCAGGCCCTTTCTTTGGAATGTAAAATCTCTCTCTTTTCTTAATATTAATATTTTACTTTTACTTGTTCTACTCCTTGTTAACAGCTAGTTATATTAATTCAATTTTCCTTAATTCTTGACTTCATGGGATCCTCAATTAAAATAAAATCAGGCCCAGATTTTATCGAAGACTGATTTAATGGTCAATGTCTATTGTCATATAGATTATTGGTTAAATATGTTTAACTGAGTTCTCTGGTTGTAAAATATGTTTCAAATGTAAAGGTATTTGAATCATATTTCAGGCATAATTCACACACTGTTACTTATAATCATTAAAGAGGTGTAGGGTTATGAAAATAATGGATTATGAATAGGAATTCAAAGACTTGAGCTTTGTCTTCAAAATGGGCTTCTAATTTAATTTTCTTTTTCTCAGTTAACCCGCCTTCAGGCACTTTTCATCCCTTGGAAATAAAATCAATTTTTCTACAGTGCATTTTATTTTCAAATAAATAGCTAACAGAAAAAAATGGGAACATAAGATATATTAACTGAATCAATCTTATTAAAACAATCATAACTAAACAAACCATTTAATACTTGCTGAACTCGTCATGGAAATCTGTAACGGGAAATTGCAACCAGTCGCTATTATGTAGGAAATGCCTGGCAATTGACAAAACTTAAGTAAGGAAAAGATTTACAAGTGTAGCATCCTTTTCTCCAGGTATCTGTAATCAGCCACCAAAAGAAACCAAGGGTAAATGTTGATGATGTAGAGGATAGTGAAATTTATATGTCTAAAGTAAATCTGAAATAAACCATGTAGTGCTGGAAGTAGCATCCTTGCCAGATTGTATTCCAAACACATGAAAATATAACTACATAGATATGCATAAATATAATCACATATATACCATATAAATATACACAGAAAGTATGGCAATGGGTGTGCGTACCTGTGTGTAAATGTGTTGTATCTTATGAGTATGGCGTATTTAAAGAGTATTGTAAGTGTATTACATAAAATACAGTGATTTATACCATCCAAAACTGCCTGATTAAGTTGGGGAGCACTCAGCTGTTGGTTTAGAAAAAAATTATCCTTGTATTTTAGAAGTTGATGTATTTATTTCTTCTATGAGAGAAGCAAAAAGAGAGAGAAATAGAGTGGGAAAGAGAGACAAAGACAACATCACCCACCAGGGTCTTGACCCACAATCCACCCCTAGCCTCAGTCAGCCCATAGGATGGGCACACATGTGCATAGTGAACTCAGAGAAATCTCCAGTCTTGAACCTGGAATCCTCCCATGTGGGTCGGTCTCACAGAGACATTATGTTCCACTGTTGTGTTATTATCTGGATCCAAAAATTTTGCCCTGATCTTTAGGTTGTATGTGAAAGTCGATGTCAATGGGATTACAGAAGTCTTTTTTCATAGGAGGTGGGGTTAACTTTTATGGTGGTACATTAGTTTTGGTGCAAGAATACTTGTGTTACTTTAAGTGATGTGGGGTTGGCTTGATCTGACGCTTTTAATAAACATTTAAGTTAGTAAGATATCCATTGAAAACATTTTAAATAGAACATTATAAAGAGGCATTTTATTTAAAAAATAAAGAGGGAAATATTTTTGAAAAACTGAGAATACCTCAGATAGTCAATTTGATGCAGATTAGATTCTTTTATTCTTGACTAAACAAGAAGAATCTTCATCTCAAAAGCAGAATTATAGATGAGTTTTGTGTTATTTTGAAATAAGAACATTTACATAGATTGATGTTATAACAATAAAAATAGAAGAAAAAAATCACACTTCCATTTATATAAATATTTTTGTAATCTGAGAACTAGCAGATAGGAAAGAATAATTTGCAATTTTTGATTAAGTCAGTGAAAGAAAGAGAGAGTTGGCAAGATGACTTGAATTGCTTAGGCCCACATGGGACAATGATTAAGTGATACTACTGAGTCTGTTTTGATGACAAATAAAAATCTAGATCCAAACCACTACAGTGTCTTCTTTTTTTTTCTTTTTTTGGAGAGGTTTTCGCTATAGGGCGCGTGCGCTTGCCAGACAGACAGAGAGAGACATGGAGACAGAAAGCGAGAAATCACTCCCCAGGGGGGATGGTCATGCAGCAATCCCTTCTCCTCCATTCTCCTCTCGGGGTCTTGAGCATGCACACACATGTGCCCAGCATGAGTTTTTTAAGCCACCGGGTCTGGGACGCGAACCATGGTCGACTATGTGGGAGTCCAGCGACATAGCCATTACACTAACTGCTGGTTCCCTACAGTGTCATTTTATAGACATCACAGGTACCATAGCTAGCATACATTTATTAGAAACAAATTCAAATAGTTAAAATTCTAGGATGTAATAATCAGGTAAGCATGAATTCCTCCCAGATTCAGCTATTTAATGTCATTAAGGATGTAAAATATTTTCCTAGTTTCCAAAGGTAGGTCATTTCTTTCCAAATCCCATAAAGTCTTATGCAGCCTTGTCATAAGACACTTATGAATGCATGTGACTTGTTGTTTCAGACTTTACACACAGGAAAAAGGAAAAACTGCTTGTAAAATAAATATTAAAAAATTATTCTTAAAATCTATGAATTACTTATATAATTTTAAATAAAGTAATAAAAATGAACTATGACTTTGCACTGAGTTAATCATATCAATATTAAATTCAATATAGATCTTTCTAACAAAGATTCTATACAAATTTAACTATATATACAGAACACTTTTAATTAAATGTCTCTATCCTGCCTGAAAATTTAAAAGCAACATGTACAAGCCATCTTCAGAACATTCACGGCAAATATGTATTATGTATGACAACAACACTGCACATGGATTTCTAAATGTGTTTGCACCGACAACAACTCATACTTAAATTCCATTTTTCATGAACATTTAAAGTACCCTCATATTTTAACACGTTTTTCACCCAACTACACAAAGTATTAAAAGACCAGATACAGAAAAATTTAAGACAAAACGATAGTATTTTCACAATAGATATGCCTTTCACTGATGGTCAATAAAACGATGGGAAAAAGTTTCTTTAGAAAAAGAAGAAAGTAAGATTTGATGAAATACAATGTATGAACTATATAAATAATTCTAAAATAGAATGTAAGTAATGACCTATTCAGAAAGTTAAACTTTATCCAAATCTGGAAGAAATAAAGTGTTTACTGCCATTGGGCTTTGGTTTAATAAAGATCAGCCCACAGAAAAGATACTATTGTTCTACATCTTTCTATGTGCCTCAGCTACTAAATACTTGATACAAAATGCACATTTTGTATTGGTTAATAAGTTGGTTACAAAAGGGAACTTGAAGTTCAAGTATATTTAGGCTACATTGTGTATATACTTGTAATGGGGTGCAGGACAGAAGCTCAGACTGAGGTAACTCAATTTTCCATTCTTTAAATTACAGGATCCATATGATACCTTGTCTGCTCTTGATCAGCACATTTATAAAAGCAATTATTTTTAAAATACTTCATAAAGAATCATTTGTGAATCTCAAGCCAGGGTCTATTCTTCTTTAGAAAACATAAGACACAAGATTTCAATTCAGGTTACGTTTATCCACTATGCCTGATTTCTCTTCTAAGTTGACCCTCTGCAGGAAAGATCACTGTCCTCTGCTAATAAAACGAGTTCAGCTTGTAAGAGAAGTCAAAGGAAGAAATGTGAAAGAAGATATTGGAGGTTGTAACTTTTGTAGCTTCACTGTGGTCTATAAATTTGTGCAGCCACTGAAAGTATATTCACTTAAATGGTTAGGCTGTCCTAGGATTTACTATCCAGGCCACTTATGACAGAACTATCCCTGCTATGGGTGCCACACAAGGCAGTTTTCTAGCAATGCTCTCATACTCAGCTCAAGCCTTCCCAAACTCGTTCCTATTTTTTCAGCTGGAATGACTAGGGATTCTGTCTCCATCAGGGCAGCTGCGTGCACGGACCTGGACTTCTACTGTAGTCATTTCGGATTCGGACAACTGTGCTGTGGCTGTGGGCAGAGAAGTTGGGACTGCAATCACATGTGAGATGCAAGAACTGGAACGACAGGGCCAGGCCATCCTGCTGGCCTCTGCAGGGGAATTGGACGATTGTCATCACGCAGCGTCATCCCATGCTTCGATGTCTAGAATTAAATTTTAATTTTTTTCTCCTATGATTCTTCAGGAGGGGGTTCAGAATGTCAGACTAAACTACTTATTGTTAATTCCATAAATTTTTTATTGTCTTAGGGCCCCCAAATAAATAAAACCAAGTGTAATGTATTGTGTCTCCCCTAAAAAGCTTACAAACCAGTGAAAGAGAAAACACAAATGAATAAGCAACTAGAATATGTTTGGAGTCAATGTGTTAACACTAATCTATGTAGGGCAAAATGTGAGTTTGAAAAATAGTCGTCGACCTGTAAAAAATGTGTGATTCAGTTTCACGCAAGTGGTGAAACTCATTCAGGGGACGAGGGTTCTCCTCCCATAAAGCAGACTTAATTTCCTGTAATCAAGCAATTCTATAAAAAGTGTTGATGTAAATAATGAGGGTGTCTCTATAGCTAGATTTTATAATTTATTAAGAAAATAATGAATTACATGTCTCTATACCTGGGTCACAGAGTTAGTATTTTGTAAACCATACTGCTCTGTCAGGAAAGCTTTGGGTGATACTTCATCACAGAATTGTCACTGACCTAGTATTTAGAGTTTATTAATGTTAAGTATTTGGGTTCTGTGTTATTGTAAAATCATTATTTCAAACAAAACAGAAATTAATAAAATATTCATAGGTATAAATTAGCCATGAATATTAAAAAGCCCCTAATTCAGACAGACATTCAATCAACTAATTATCCATAAAAACGATATTTACTACTTGAATTGCTGTCTACCAAGAGCAATTTTGGCAGATATTGTGAATCTTTCCTGCCAAAAGCAACATTTATCTTTTGTTTAACAAAAAGAGAACTAAAGCGTGTAAGAGAGATAACAATATGTTCTTAATGAAGAGCATGGGAACTGTATCATTTCCCATGCTGTTTTGTGGGTAATTATATTTGCTAATACTTTCAGGATGTGTTTTATTTTATGAAAATACACATCATACAAAATATAATTGACTTTATATAACAAAAGATGTTAAAAATTTTAATTCAAATTGCCAGTTCTTTGGAGCATATGTCTTGTAAATTTTGCCATAATGACAGTTTGGTCTTTTATGAATAGTGTCCTCATTGCTACTCCATGAGGGGTCCTGAAAAAGCTCATGGCACATGGATGGTACAGAAAAACTGCCTGTTTTTCAAAACTTTTTTGCCTCAAATAAATTTGCAGTTTATTTTTTCCCTCACAAGTTTTTATCTTTCGGTTTTTGGTTTTTGGCTTTTAGTTTTGCTATGGGGTACATGCACTCACTGGAGAGATGGGGTGGGGTGGGGAGAGAAAACGAGAGCTCACCATACTGGGTAAAGACTGCCATGCTGCAGTCCTTCAGACTTTGAGCACACATGTGCATGCACTTGCGTATTTTTCGAGACAATGGACCTGGGACTGGAACTGCACAGTTGGTCAGGTAGGATCTGTGTGTCTTAACCTCTGTGCCATCTGCTGGTCCTCATTTTTCCACAAATGTTTTTAAGTCACCTTTACATAGTCATCCTTAAACAATAATGGCAACTTGATGGGACCAGCAGGTGGCAGAGAGGTTAAGACACTGACCTCATGTGGCCAGATTTGTTGTGTGTGCACACCCCAAATCCCAAAGGAATAGAAGAGAAGGAATTGTGGTGTGGCTATCGCCTCTCCCCTGGACATGATTAGAAGAGAAGGAATTGTGGTGTGGCTATCGCCCCACCCCTGGACATGGTCTTTCACTTTCTCTCTCTCTCTTTTTTTTCCTCTCTCTTTCTCTGGAAAATGCACACACCTCGTAGCAAAAATAACTAAATAAAAAATATTGGAAACTTGAATACATTTTAAGAAGTTTGTATATTATTAAATATTGGTTACAGCATTTTTAAAGCAAAGCAATGTGTATTGTATTTATTTTTTAATTACACCTTATTTAATGAATATGAATTTTTTGTATTGGTTCTTAGTAATTAAGAGAATCTACTATTTTCTTTCTTTTAGTAGAAATTTCTGCCTTCGGGAATGGGTGTTTGCCAGAGAGAGGGAGAGAGACAAAGACAGTGAGAAGCAAATTGAGAAATCACTCTCCCCCCAACCCTGGGAGATGGGCACACTGCAATCCCTTCTCCTCTTGGGATCCTGTGCACACACTCCACACACCAAATATGTTTGAAGCTACTGGGTTTGGGACTCGAATTGCAGTTGGACATGTAGGAGTCCAGCAATGTAACCACTATGCCATTTGTTGGACCTGAAGATCTACTATTTTCCTGACACCCTGAGAACCACTCTAAATGCATCATGTCAATATATTCTTCACAATAATTCCATGAAGGGTGTTTTTTAAGTGATTCCTTTTAAGATGGAAATATATTAGCTCATTTGAAAATAAGCACCTACCCATTGGGCCAGTGGATTCTGTGATGGTTGAGGTGCTGGACTCCCAGATGGTCGACTGTGGTTCAAGTCCCTGACCCAGAGATTTGAAATTCATGCCAGACGCATGTGCATGCATGCCCAGATTCCTCAGAGGTGAATGGAGGGGAAGGAATTGTGGCATAGACATCTTCCCTGGGGGCGGGAGGGGATTTTTTACTTTCGGTCTCTTTGTCTCCCTCTGTCTCTGTCTCTCTGGTGAGCACATATGTCTTATAGCAAAGAAAAATAAAACTCTCTAATTTTTTAAAATCAAATTATTATTTACAAGGATAATTAACTACCTCAAGGTCAGATTGCATATAAAAATAGCAGAAACTATATTCTTGTTGAGTTGCCTACCCAATTCCTTGACAACAAAACATAACCTAAATGAATCCATATTACCTTCAAACATTAGTTTTGGATATTATTCTGTGTTACATCTGCTTTGTTCTTGGTATTCATATACACTATATTAACTATAGTACTGCAAACAAATTAAAATATAAATCATAATTTTCTATATAACAAGTATTCCAGGACTTTAAATGCTTTCTGATGAAAATAATGGGTAAATCCGTAGGAAAAAAATCTCACTAACTGATTTATCTTGAGACCCTCAGATCTCAGCAATTAGCAATTCCATTCAAACTCTGCAGAACTGACTATTTGTTCCAGGGAACACCTGACAATAGGTCCCTGATCACCCTTTCCAGGAGAATTGACAAAAGTGGCTTGTGAATATGTATCTCTTTAACTCAAGAGTGTCTCAAGAACCTTGCCTTTCAACTGTAATCACTGGGAGCAGCAGGGGCCTAGTAAGGGCCTGGGCTCCTAGTCTCCTTGGGAGTCTGAGTTAGAATCCCATGTCAGCTAGCAAACACAGTTGGCCTAGTCACACAGAAACCACGCTTTGGAATTTTTCATATTGACCCTTCTGAGCCCCTGCTCTCCCTCCTGTCCCCATTCTTCATTTAAAATGCCCAAATCACCTTTAAACAAATTGAGATGGAGCTCCATTTTTTCTCCTATTTTTAGAACTACATAATATCTGCTTTGACTTTTCCAACTGATACCTGGCTAGGTTTATCTTTAACAACACAGATAAAAATTTTTGTTCCCTCAGTTACAGAGTTTATAGAAGCTGTTTTGCCTTGTTTATGCTAACGGAGATGTGGGGACATGTGTGAGTCAATGTAATGTAAACAAGATGATGATAATAATAAGTGAAATTAAATTTTAAAAATACAAAAATGGAAAATTATCTGTTGATGGTACTGTATATAATATTTTCTCTCTCTTTTTTTTTTTTTTGGAAGATTTTTTTGACATAGGCTGCTCGCCGGACAGACAGAGAGAGACAGAGAGATAGAAAGCGAAAAAATCACCCCCCGGGGGGGATGCCCACACCACAATCTCTTCTCCTCCATTCTCCTCTCGGGATCTTGGGCACGCATGCACATGCGCCCGACATGAGTTTTAAGCCACCGGGTCTGGGATGTGAACCTCAGTCGACTACATGGGAGTCCAACGACATAGCCATTACGCTAACTGCTGGTCCCTGTATATAATATTTTTAACTGGACTAATATGAAGTGTTTTGATGCCGGGAAAATTAATTTTGCATGCTGTAATGATATACAGTGATTGACTATATAAAAATATTAAGAAATAAACAAAGTCAACAAGGAGAAATAAAAGGAGATATGTTGAAGCAACACACAGGGACAGGGAGAAGAGTAGAAGTTTCTTTTGTAAATCAAATCTGGGACCAGCAGTTAGAGTAATGGCTATGTCGCTGGACTCCCACATAGTCGACTGCGGTTTACGTCCCGGACCCGGTGGCTTAAAACTCACACCGGGCACGTGTGCGTGCGTGCCCAAGATCCCGAGAGGAGAATGGAGGAGAAGGGATTGCGGCGTGACCATCCCCCTTGGGGGGTGATTTCTCGCTTTCTGTCTCTCTGTCTTTCTGGCAAGCGCACACACCCTATAGAGAAAACCTCTCTAAAAAAAAAGTATCTTCAAAAAGTTAGATGCGTTCATCTCCACAGAAGAAATAATGACAAAAACTCCACTAACCTAAACAATAGGAGAGTATAGATGCTTAGATTCTTGATTCCCTTCTAATTTACAGCCAATTCTCCAATTTTGTGCAACAGTGTTAATTACTTGAGTAACTTCCAAAATGCACGTGGGTCTTTTCTTAATTCATTGGAGAGCTTCCGAACTAAAATCTCTAAAAAAAGAAAAGCTTGTTTACATTAACACACACACACACACAGACTACAGAAACCAACAGTAACTAACTTCTACAGCAAACCAACCAGAAATAATGATTTAGCTTTGCTAGGGTAAGTTAAACACTGCTGCTTTTGGTCATGAAAATACAATATAAGGTCAGAGTTATCATAATAACACAATTAACTTGAAATAAGTTTTCATTTTTTAAAAAGTATGTAATTTAGATTTTGAAATATATCTGGACACTTGCTTTGAAATTAATCTGAATTATTGATGCTTTATTGTACAACTTTAGCAATATATGTAATTTTTGATATATTTGTCAATGTTTTATTAGAAGCATTATTTATTTTCAGAATTGCATAATATCTGCTTTCAGTTTTCCAACTGATGCCTGGCTATGTTTATCTTTGACGACACAAATATAAATTTTATATATATATAAAATAAAGCTAAGAAAGGATTTTCTGGAACTAGTAGGTGGCATAATGGTTATGTTACTGAACTCCCACCTGGCTGACAACAGTTCAAGTCCTGGACCGAGAGGCTTCCAACTCATGTATGTGTGCATAAATGCCCAAAATTCAGAGAAGAGAATGGAGGTGAAGGGATTGAAATGTGGCCACCCATCCTGGGAGTTGATTTCTTACTTTCTGTCTCTCTGTCTCTGTCTCTCTGGAGAGCACAAATGCCCTTTTTTTTTTTAAAAATATAATTACTAAATAAAGGTTTTCTAACTGATTAAAAAAAAAAAAAAGAAAGAAAGACCATTATCCGTGGGTAGATGTTGGAGCTGTGATGTTCTCAGGCTCTGTGAGTCAATCCCACATGAGAAGGTTCCCAGTTCATATCTCAGTTCAAGTTCCCCAGCTTCTCTCTAGGAAAACTGGGCATGTGCTTGTTCACAGTCAGGGTTGGCTGCAAGCTAGGGCTGGGTTGCTATTGGGGATGCTGTTTTCTTTTTAAAAAGAAAAGACTTATCTTACTCCAGCTCTGATGCTGCAGTTAGAGTGCACCTCTCTGCTCAGCTGGAAGCCATACGGAAGGCTGGGACTCAGTGGTCCAGTTGGCCTTTACATTATATGTGTGCACATGTGTGCTTAGGTCCTAGCTAGCAGGGAAAGGTTGTGGTTCAGGGGGTAGTCACAGTGTAAGACCCTGTTGAGCATGCTCAACTTTCTCTCTCTGCCTTATGGAATAAATAATTTGAAAAAAAAAAAAAAAAAAAGAGAAGCAATCAGAGGACCAGTGGATAGCATAATAGTTATGTTGCTGGTCTCCCGAGTAGTTGACCATGGTTTGAGTCCCAGACCTAGTAGCTTACAACCCACACCAGGAGCATATGCATGCATGCCTGAGATCCAAAGAGGAAAAGAGGAGAATGGATTATGGCATGGCCCCTGCCACTAGGGGTTGATTTCTTGCTTTCTGTTCTCTGTTCTCACTTTCTGTCTCCCTGTCTCTCTGGGAAGTGCACATGTCCTAGAGAAAAAAATCTCTCTTAAAAAAAAAAGAAGCAAGTAAAAAAGAAATATTTTGCAATATAATGGCAGATATTTTTGCAAACACAATTAACTGCAATGAGAAATGCATATAGAATAATGCCAGTTTTGAGACCAGCAGATGGTGTAATGGACTGGACCCCCACTTACTTGATTGCAATATGAGTACCAAACCCAGTGGATTAAAATAATGCCAGGAACATATACGTGCATGTCCAAGATCCTGAGAAGAGAATAGAGCAGAAAGGATTGTGGCGTGGCCATCCCCCTGGGGGTGGGAGGGAGTGATTTCTCAGTTTCTGTCTCTCTCTGTCTTTCCAGCTACTGCATGCATCCTATAGCAAAAAGCTCTCCAAAAATTAAAAGAATAATCCCAGTTTTAATAAACTGAAAATCACATTGGTTGTATTGTATTAGATAGTATCTGATATATAGTCTAGAAATATTGCTTAATAGCGATAATCTTTTCAGTGTATGAGATAGATATTTAAGTAAAGAACCCCATTTCCCCCCAGAAATCCTAGTCTAAAATTTCTCCATATGGTGCATTGTGCTGTATTTTGTATCATCTTCCCTGTCATTTTTTCAGCCTATTGACTGAAGGACTCAGTTATAGTTGTTATTTCAGTTGGGTTGTATATGCACTGAAATATTCAGGCTCTGTGGAACAGCTAGGAATAATGAAAGAGAATCATAGGACAAGGCTGTCCATGACAGTGGCAAGGATGGCTCTTATTCCAATTTTTGAAGTTACAGTAGACTTTCCCAAGTCCTTCCTGGTAACATTTTCACAAAGACATCTTTAGTGTATACATGCGTGCACACACACATTTATTTTCAATTTTGTAAAATATTATCATGTTTGGTTTTCTTCTGAGAGAAAATTACTATTGTATTGGTCCAATTATGAGCTCTGCTTGTTTCTTTATTTGTATTCCTCTAATTACCCATTGATAAGAGTCTGTCAGTTGGTAATGCCTGAGCACATTATCAAATGCTTTGCTAATGACTCATGCAGAGTAGTGATATCATTCTTCTTTGCCTAATCAGAATCACACTTTTCAATTTGCCTAGATCATTACCTCTGGCATGTCTCACAATGCTTTTGGGGCCCAAGAGTTCAGTTAATAATTCTAAAGTATAAAGCACCAGTTAGTGCCAAATTGTTCTTTTCTATCTAAACTACTAAAAAATTGCATAAAGTATAACATATATTGAATGAGTGTTTACCGAGAAATTTAATGTCTTCAGTATTGTCTGATTTGTGTGTGTGTGTGTGTGTGTGTGTGTGTGTGTGTGTGTTGGCTTCAATGTGCTTTTATCACATCAGTATATTAATTTCAACACCATATTAATCAAAATACAGAAAAGTTTTATCTCAAAGATTCTCTAAACCACCAAACAACCTGTTCAGTTTTTCCCTACCCCCTAGCAACCACTAGTTTTCTGTCTGCCTCTATAATATTGTCACCTTGGGGATACTGTATGAATTGATACAGAGTAACTAATTTTTTTAAAATTTACTAGAGGGCCTGTGTGTTTGCCTGAGACAGAGAGAGGAAGAGAGAAAGCTCCCTTCATGGGGGACGGTCATGTCACATTCTCTTTTCCTTCATTTCTCCTTTCAGGATTTTAGATCTTGGGACAGGCATTTCCCAAGCCGCTGAGTCCAGGACTCAATTATGAAGTTGGCCATGTGGGATCCAGTCACCTTAACCACCATATTAATGGCTGGATCACTGAGTTTTTAAAAATGATGATGATGATTATTATTATTATTATTATTTTTGCATTTTTGCCATAGGATATGTGCTCACCTGAAAGAGACAGAAAGAAAGTGAGAAATCATGACCCAGGAAGATGGCCACAGTGCAATCCCCTCTCCTTCATTCTTCTCTTGGGATGTTGGGTACAAATGTCCACACACCTGGCTTGATTTTTAAACTGCCAGGCATGGGACTTGAACTGTGATTTGCCATGTGGAAATTCAGTGCCATAACCACCATGCCACCCGCTGGCCCCTGAAATCTGATTTTTTGCATTGGTAATTTTCTTGAGCTCTATCAAACTGTGTGCACATTAATAGTCTGTACCTTCTTAAGGCAGAATAGAATTCCAATTCCATACTAGGAATACTCCCCAGCTTAACTGTCCATCAATTGTGTGGCATTCAACTTATTTTCTGTATTTGATGCTTTGACAATAAAGCTGCCATAAACATTCATGTAGAAGTCTTAGCATGGAGAATAATAGAAAAATATATACAGAACGTTCTCTCTACCTATGGGTTCTAAAATATATCCTTAGATTCAAACAACTTCAGTACCAACATATTTGAAAACAAAAACAATAGAAATTGATAACAATAAACGTTAATATAAGTAAACAACAGTAATGTATATCAGCTATTTATATTGGGTTGTCAGGAAAGTCATGGAGCATTTTTACATAGAGAATGTGGAATAATATGTCATGACTTTCCTGATGACCAAATATAATGTTTTCATTGTATTATGTAGAATAGGTATTCTAAATATGATTTTAAAATATACAGTAAAATATGCCAATGTTATATAAATACAGTGCCATTTTAATTTGAGCATTTGTGAATTTTGGTATCTATGGGAGTAATGGGACAAATCTTGCATAGATACTGAAAGATGACTATATTTCATTATATTTAATTAAGGACAAATAAAAATACAGTAGAGACTTAAATGATAATTACTTTAGTATTAGCATTAAGAGTACTGAGCAAAGGAAATTTTTATGTGGGACAGGAAAGTGGAGAAAACTAATTCTAAAAGAATATGGATAAGGAGTTTCTTAGAATATATTTTGGTACTTAATGATTTCCAAGGCCAGGAGACATTTTACATTAGCAGACACATTTTCTCACCCAGTTTCCTAGTGAAAGTTTTTGAGAAATAGAATCAGTAAGGAGTTCGTAAAGTTGAATAACATTAGAAGATAGATTTTAAATAATCTCACAAGTGTTCTGATTAATCCTTTATTTTTATTCCTACATTCCATGGTGTCTCACCCTATGAAAACTTGACAGAACTCCTGCTGTTCTTTGAAGGAAATAGGATAGCTTATTGGCAGACAAGAAAAGAAAGGCAGACAAAAGAATATGTGGCAAATCATAATATAATGAACATTTATATAAGATTATATTTTATTCATTGTGCTCTAGGGTACAGAAGGTGGGTTGAAGTTAAACACTATCAGAATACATTCATGACTTTAGAGAATTAGTTTCCCCAACAATAATATGTTTGATTTTCAGTCCTATTTATATTTCCTATTATATTAATCTAATGCACGTTTAACTTCACGGGTGGATTTTTCATCTGCGATGAGAAAAATCTTTATGCCCATAGCCAATGAACTATCTAACCCTTGCTTTTCCTTTATGAAGGTACAGGGAAGGAGAGTGCTATGTCAAAGAGCCGAGAAGATGTTACCAGTCTTATAATTGTTTTCCCACCTTGATTTTTACTCAGATGAGACTAGTGAACTGAATATAGTGAATGGTGATTACTTAAAGCCTATCAGCCACCTAATAGGTGATCTGGAGTTTTCCCTTTGTGTCTGGTAGATGACTCTAGGAGTTCTAGAAAATGATATAGATGGATGATATAGATACAGAGATGTAGATATTTGACTGTAAATACTCATTTTTAGTGCATGTTGCTGATACTTTTAGTATTTTTATATGTATCTATCTCATTGATTTTTGGAATTACAGATTGAAAAAAATAGTATTCTCTTGTAATGAAGTCACAATTTTCCTCAAGGTTTGCTGAGAGAGTATGTTTCTAAGCAAGATGTGGTCTCCAGTGAAAATGGGTGCATAAGTTATGTATAAACACTTTGAGCCAATAAGATTTTTTTCTTTAGTGTTGGACCTTTGCGAGTCTGATGCAATTTCAATTTTCTTAAAAGATTTTTGCCATAGGGTGTGTACTCTTGCCAGAGACAGACACTGAGAGTGAGAAATAATCCCACAGGTGTTGGCAACCCTGCAATCCTTTCTCCTCCGTTCTTCTACTTGGACTTTGGGCATGCAGGCAGCACACTGTGCTTTTTCAAGCCACCAGGTCCAGGATTTGAACTATGGTCGGCCATGCCACCTGCTGGCTAATCAGAGATTTGCATTGCAAGCTGCCTTTCCGACCTCAGGTGTATGTAAACTCTCACAGAGCTCACTATGAGGATTTCATTCCTATGCGTTCCTGTTAAACGTCTGGCTTTTCCTCCAGTGTTTTGTTTTCCCCATCTGGTGTTACCACCACAAGGTAGTTGCTGCTGACCTTCCCAAATAGCGATCTTTCTGGATTCTCCTGTTTGGTTTCATTCCTTCCTTCTTTCTGTGATTGCTTCCTTCCTTCCCTCCTTCCTTCCCCCCTTCCTTCCTTCCCTCCTTCCTTCCCCCCTTCCTTCCTTCCTTCCTTCCTTCCTTCCTTCCTTCCTTCCTTCCTTCCTTCCTTTCTTCCTTCCTTCCTTCTTTTCTCTCTCTTTCTTTCTCTCCCTCTTTCTCTCTTTCTCTCTCTCCCTCTTTCTTTCTTTCTTTCTTTCTTTCTTTCTTTCTTTCTCTTTCTTTCTTTCCTTCTTTCTTTCTCTTTTTCTTCTCTCTCTCTCTTTTTTCTCTGCCAGAGGGCATAAGCACTCATCAGAAAGAGGGAGAGGTAGAGAAATATTCTTTTCTTTTTTCCTTCCTTCCTTTCTTCCTTCCTTCCTTCCTTTTGCTTTGTTTCTCTGCCACACTGTATTCACTCTTCAGAGAGAGGTAGAGAAAGAGAGAGAGAATCCATCAGTGTGGTGTGATCATACTGCAATCCCTTTCCTGAATTTATCCATGTACTTCAACAGAGCAGAAGGTGGGGTAAAAATGGGAACATGTCTAAGCTCAAACACCATAGACTCCCATGGTTTTTTTTTTTCATAATCAAAAACCAATGTTTAATTTAAAAATTTTGTTCAGCTGTTGAGATAAGAATACGTAGGCCTAGATGGTGGTATTGTACTGAAATGTGACAACCTGTTAGACCCACACATAGGAAGGGTCTCTGTTTAAGACTGGAAGCCTCCCGAGTGTGCACATATGTGAACACCATGACCCACGACTGGCTGAAGCTAGGGATGGCTTATGGCATCCAGATCCTGTTGGGGATGTTCTCGCGTTTTCACTCACGGAGGAAATAAATGAATGAACTTAGGGAATGTGGTTTAAGACTTCTCATTATTTTCTTATAAATAAGAATGTGCCATTGACAAAAGATAAGACTTTTCAGTCTCAGGTTTTTTTTTTTTTTTTTTTTTTTTCTTCGTCAAA
>NW_006159523.1:676692-696837 GCF_000334495.1 Tupaia belangeri chinensis | reverse complement strand
TACTTAATGAGAATAGGACAGTGTGGAATGGGGGGGTGAAGAGAAGAGGATAGAGAAAGATAGCAAGAGAACAATAGAGAGGCAGGACGTTAGTGAGAAACAGATATGGCTTATTAACTGTTGATGATGACATGTATAGTATTCTCAACTGGATTGGTCTGAGAAGTATTTCATGATGGGCAAAGTATTTTTACAAGCAAAATGAGAAATAGTGATTGACTGTTTTAAAAAATAATTAGAATAATAATAATAATGTTTGGAAAAAACATAGAAAAGATATTGAATGATGAAGCGGGGGAGATTAATGTCTCTGTATCAACTGACATGCATGGCATTCCCTTTTGAAAAAGCGATGTAATACACTGTAAAGTTATATGTAATCCAGTGTAATATAAAGAAGATCATAAGGATAATAAAAAAAAGAAAAAAGAATATATTAAAAAGTAAGCTATATAGCATCAGCTAGGTGCTACTTTATAGTATATTCCTTCTACTCAGAGTTTTAAGCCTGAAGTCAGACATGTATACACAGATATGTAGATATCAGCTGAACTTCTATTGCAAGTAGTTAGATCATTTAAGAAATTTAGTGAATCAAAAAGATGTGGAGAAAAAAATGAAGTAAAAGAAATAGTTTTATAAGTAAGCACTACTTAACATTTTTATTTTCTATTTTAATAAATGCAATTGTCAGAAATTCTAATTAGGAAGTTGTTTCCACCTAAATGATGTGCTTTATGAAAATGAGTTTATAAATTCAGCGACTTAAGGCAAAATCAAAGATCTTTACTTAGTGACTAAATACTGCTGCTGGTCTAAAGGCAAATTGTTGAAAACTAAAGCATTATGATGTATTTGATTTAAATTGCATTTGGTGTCTTAGATGAAAAAAGACAATATCAACAATATAATGTACAATTGACATTTAAAAGTTGCTCTATATCTAATTAACATACATATATTCATAATTATTTACTCGGAACTTCTTATTTACATTTCATGCTTTCTTTTAGTCATTAAAATTGTTTAATTCAATTCTTTCATTGTATAAATGCATTGTATAAATATTATAACACATTACTATATTTATAAATATTTTAATACCTATTTCAGTACTGGTGAAAAAAAGTTTCTTGGCTATGAAACAGAATATAAAATGATCTGATAAATAATCATTTACAGTTGGAATTTATAGAATGTTATTTCAATTTTGTCATTATTTGTTAACAATTATTGACACAAAATTTTAAAAATTTTACTTCCTTGGAAATAACTGTTTCTAGATATGTGATCCAAGGGTTACAGCTCAATAAATACTGAGAGAAATAATTAAAAGTGAAACTTCCAAATGAGTATTTCTTTCTTTGTCTCACTCATGCAGATTCCTATACTATTATATTTAAGAACTGAAGCAAGCATCAAATAATTCCTTTACTAATGTGTTGACCCTCACTGCCTTAGGAAGTTATGTCACTTGAAACTGGGATGGACAAAATGGTAATTCAGTTCATGGTAATTCAGAGAATTAGGGTGGGCCCTAATCCAATAAGACTAGTATCCTTGTAGAAAGAGGAATTTAAAACACAGAGAAGTGAGAAAAGTCCATGTGAACACACAGGTAGAAGATGACTATCTACAAGCCAAGGAGGAGGCCTCAGAAGAAAGCAATCAGTGGACAGACACCTTTGTTTGGGCTTTTAGACTGAGAACTGTGAGAAACTGGTTCCCTTGTTGAAGGTGTCCAGTCTGTGTTAGTTACGACAGGCCTGGTGAACTAATGCAGACACAGTAGGAGAGCAAACACTTTAACTGTATGGTCTCACGATCTCCACTGAAGACAGTTATGTCTGCCATTATGAAAAACAGCCATAGGTCCATTTGTGGATATATATAAGTGTGGCTGCATTTCAGTAAAAATATATTTGTAAAAAATTACTGAATTGGTCCATGGGCCATAATTTGTAGAGAAAAAAAAATAAAACAAACAACAAATAAACTTTACTATTTCAATGAAAAATAGAGGCACAGGATGGAAATAAAGGGACTACCATAGACTGGGCATGGGCAGAAATCATTAGGAACATTCACTTAACTCCTGACATAGACCAGATCGCTGAAGGCCCACTGCAGCTCAACTCTATTCTTGATACAATGAATGACTCACATTTAACGTAATGGTCATTTGCAAATTTTTGTTTGTTTGGTTATTACAGGGTACATGTGCTCACTGGAGTGAGGAGTGAGACAGAGAATGTGAGAGAGAGAGAAAGTGAAAAAGCTCCTCCCATCCCCAAAGGGGATGACCATGCCACAATCTGTTCTCCTCCACTCTCCTCTCAGGATTTTGGGCACTCACACTCAGGCACTCGGAGTGTTTTCAAGGTGCCTGTCTAGAACTTGGAGCACTGAGCCAGCCAGGTGTGACCCAGCAGCTTTAACCATCATGCCATCTGGCTGGTCTGAAACCAAGACTTCTAAAAGGTAAAGCAGTGGGAACCAGCAGTTAGCGTAGTGGCTATGTCGCTGGACTCCCACGTAGTCGACCGCGGTTCGTGTCCCGGACCCCGTGGCTTAGAACTCACGCCGGACGCGTGTGCATGCGTGCCCAAGATCCCGAGAGGAGAATGGAGGAGAAGGGATTGCGGCATGACCATCCCCCCTGGGGGGTGATTTCTTGCTTTCTGTCTCTATGTCTCTCTCTGTCTGTCTGGCGAGCCCACGCGCCCTACAGTGAAAATCTCTCCAAAAAAAAAAAAAAAAAGGTAAAGCAGTAAAGGGAATCCACCAGGCTCCAGGTTAGTAGTCAGGTCTCTCCCTGCACTTTTCTCCCCTCAGACACCAGAAAACACAAACACAAACAAAAACACATTCTCTCTGGAAGAAAGAATTTCCAGATGAGATTCATTCCAGCAAAGTGTGAGACAGAACTTGGATCTCAAGTGTATGAGAAGACTTCAAAAAATTCATTGAAACTTTGGGACCAGCAGTTAGCATAACGGCTATGTCGCTGGACTCCCACGTAATCAACTGCAGTTCATGTCCCAGACCCAGTGGCTTAAAACTCACACTAGGCATGTGTGCATGCGTGCCCAAGATCCTGAGAGGAGAATGGAGGAGAGGAATTCTGATGTGGCCGTCCCCCCTGGGGGGGGATTTCTCGCTTTCTGTCTCTCTGTCTCTCTCTCTGTCTGGCGAGCGCACGTGTCCTATAGCGAAAATCTCTCAAAACAAAAAAAAAATCATTGAAACCTGGAATTGAAGTATGAGCTTACTTTGGTGCAAAAACGTTAAAAGCCATGCATAGATTTCTCATGATGACCATTTTCAATGAATATTTTGAAGAAACTTGTAGTTCAGTTTTGTTACCTCAATTATTTTAATTGCAATATCTTTAACATTTGTATGTCAAGCATTATTATTTTCACAAAGCACATATTCAATCATTTTATATAATTAATAAATAATTTACATAAAATAGTTAAATAATACTACTTTGAATGTCTTTGTATATGAAGTTTACTAAATGTGTACTTTAGTGACAAAAGATCACATAGTAAATATATTTTACTATCAGATTACAAACTGTGTCACATGGGAAAAAATATCAACATGATTTTTTAAATGAATTTGAAGTTAATGAAGTTTTTATTTAAAATAAGGTTAGTAAATTTCAGCTTGTTTTACCTTACAAACTATATCTATATCTATATCTATATCTATCTATCTATCTATATATATATACATACACACACAGAAGCACACATATTTGTTTTATTTATGATGTACATCCAATACTGATAAACTGTGATGTTTTGATTCATGTACACATCACACAATGGCAAATTAGGGTAATTAGCATATCAATCACCTTGAACACAAATCACTTCTTTGTAATTCAAACATCCAAGAATCTTTCTTCTATTTTGTCTAAGAATTAATTATTTAATTTTGAAGTAGAAGCACCTCCATCTTTGAACTGTATGTTATTCTTGCTTCCTTCTTTCCCCAAGAGTGCATAGAGGGATTACTAGTCTTACTGTCTTTGCTAAGTAGCCTGAAACTTTAAAAAAAAAAATTATTTAATTTAATTTTTCATTCATTTATTTTAATTTGACCAGAGAGAAAGACACAGAGAGACAGAGGGAAAGTGAGATAGCAAGCCAACCAGTCTGGAACTTGAACCATGGTTGGCAATGGGGGCGTGTCAAGTACTTTAACCACCATGCCACCTGCTGGCCTCCCAAAACTTTTTTGTGTAGCTGTTCTTGGAAATGTAATCACCAAGCATCAGACCCCCACCCAGAGTCATAGGAACCATTAAACTAAGATCTGGAGAGTACCCTGAGAAATAACCTGCTTGATTCAGCTTCTGTAACTGCTTTCACATGGAACCCCACTCCCCTTCCTCCTTACCCCCTCCACAGTTTCTATCATAATCACCGTATCAACCCAGAATTAAGTATGATTTTTTTCCTATATGAGTACCCTTCTCCTTTTGCTCAGGGCTTCGGGGTTTTGCGAGACATGATTCCCCCAGTATGTATGTTACTGGCTTAATCAATAAAACTCAAGTAAATTTGGCTTTGTTTGGATATCCTCTTATTTCTCACTGATTAGACTACAACATTCTTCTTATAGTATAGTTTTTAAATTTGCACATATAGAACACATATGCTCACCAGAGAGAGATAGAAAGAGCAAGAGAAGGTAAGAAAGTAAACCACCAGGTCCAGGACTTGAACCTCTATCAACCATGTGGGAGTCCAGCACTTTCACCACCGCACCATCTGCTGATCCCTTCTCACTTCATTTTGAAATATACATTATTGTTAACTTTGATGTTTTATTATGCAATAGGACACCAGGACTTTTAATTCAAGGTCAAGTTCAAAGAAGATTTTAACTAATTTTTAACTACTTATAGATTTTATAATATGCAAAGAAGAAATAGACACTTTTAGAGAGTATTTATTTATTTTGTTTGTTTGTTTGTTTGTTGCTATAAGGCACATGTGCTCCCCAGAGAGAAAGAAAGTAAGAAATCACTCCTTAGGTGGGGATAGACATGCCATAATCCCTTCTCCTCTGTTCTCCTCTTAGGATTTTAGGGCATATACAAACACATCCTCAACATGATTTTTAAGCTGCCAGGTCTGGGACTCAAAAGATATATTTTGATCAACGGGTCTGGGGAGAAATGTGCACATATCGAAATGGTCTCATTGTAAGTCAAACAATATGATTCAAAGTATATACAAAAAACAAATAATAAATAATGTGAAAACAAAACAAAACAAAACTGCAGTCTACTCTGTGGGAGTCAAACAGTATAACCATTATGACATCTGCTAGTCCTGAAATATGGATTTTCTAGAATAAATTGCCAACTTTCTTTTCTATCTGTTTTTCAACTTTCAGGTAAGGAAAAATTTTCTACCTGAAGTCTTCCATGAGTCTATTCTAGTTTATGTGCTTTTCTGTCCTCTTAGAACCCACTGCAAGCTTATTTTACTTCAACACTTAAATATATTGTCTACATGTAATTTTATCTTTCTTTTATTAGCTCCTTGAAAGAAGATTGTCTTTTATTTCTCATTCCACATTGATGAACACAGTATTTAGTATAGAAATGTATACTGACTCCGATATCTGAATGAGTAGATTGATGAATGACTAGACTGATAAATGAATGAATTAAAATATTTTTTTATGGAAAAGATATAAAAGTCACCAATATCTGTAGTGGATTAGTTTTATTGGGAAAAATTGGGTTAATAGGTTGATATAATTTCAGTTTTTGTTTCATTTTGTTTTTACAAATAACATAAAAAAGATTATTTTATAATATTTACTTTAATTCTGATTTTACTGTTGAGTAAACAAAGGCACAAAAGTGTAAAAGTTGTTTTTCTTTTCTAGTATTTTTATGGAAATAAGCTTAACATGACACGTGAGTACTCCTTAAATTTTTTCAAATACTGTTTATAAACGTACGCATATATACACACTAATTAGGACCAATGAATCATTGTCATTATTTACATCAGCTTTGTTAATTTCAAGGTTGTTTAAAGAATTTTCTTTTCTTTTTTTTCTTCTTCTTTTTATATATATAATATATATATATGTATGTATATAATTTAAGTAGCATATACTCTTAAAAATGTAATCAGGAAAGATAGATTGATTGTTCCAGAACACAGGTGACTGCAGAGACATGGTAGTGAAGTAACCTAGAAATTCTGACTAAATTTCTGAATCAGAAATATTTGCACTATGAAGCACTTTCGAGAGTTAATGCAAAATTACAATATATTCTGTTTCTGAGATAATGGTATTGTATTGAAATTAATATCCTTATTTTGATAATAGCACTGTAGTTATGTGTGAGAATTTCCTTATATTTACTAAAATATACTTTAAAGAATCCACCTGCGCCGAGGCTGGACCGTGGCAATATGTATAAATATATAAGTATATGTAAATATATGTGTGTATGTATTTAAGCATAGATAATAGATTAGGTAGATAGGTAAGAAGATAGATGATGATAAATCAATGCGATTAATGGCAAACATTTATAGAATCCAGGTAAAGAATGTGTGCCAATTTTTGTGACACTCTTACAGCTTTTCTATAAATTTGAAATCAAAATAAGTTTCAAAAGAATCTAAGCAACAGAATGTGATAGTTTCATTTAATCCACATAAATACATAATTTAAAATTTCATCAGATATATTAAAATTTGACTAAAATACTTAAAAATTTTGAAAATAGCTATTAGAAAACAATCTAACTCAAGGACTGAGTAGTTAAAACTATCAAATAATTCAAAATGTAAACTGGTCCAACCACTGTGGAGAATGATATGGAGGTTCCTCAAAGACTTTCAATAGAACTACCATATGATCCAGCAATTCCACTCCTGGGTATCTACCCACAGGACAGGAGAGCACTCAGTCGGAAAAGTGCTTACACAACTATTTTCATTGCAGCATTATTCATGGTTGCTGAGACTTGGAACCAACCCAAATGTCCACAAACTGATGAATGGATTAAAAAAGTTGTGGCGCTTATCCTACATGGAATATTATTCAGCCATAAAAAACAACAAGGCCCTGGAATTGGATAGAAGGTGGACAAATATGGAAGATATGTTGCTGAGTGAAGCAAGTCAGGCTATGAAAGAAACATTGTATGTCTCCACTTAACCTATATCAACTGTCCGTACTCTATGGTAGAAACCGAAAGACTGGAGAACATAAAAGTATTAAAAATTGTAATGGACACTAGAGACAAAATGGAAAGAGAGTGTGGGAGGGGAAGAGCATAGGAAATTTGGGGGGGAATGGAGAGGTAATACACTTGTGAGACATAGATAAGGTTTATTATCTGTTGATGAGGATGTGTGTAATCGTCTCAACTGGACTGGACTGAGGTGTAAATCATGCTGGGTAAAGTCTCTTAACAATCTAAATGATGTATAGCTATTTAATGTACAAATAATAATAAAAAATAAAATAAATTTTGGATGTTTCCTAACATAATGAAATAGAATAATTTTATGTATCCTTCTTTTACTCAAAAAGAGATCATGTTTAAATTTAAGAGCTGATATACTCAGGAGGATAATTAAAGCAGAGTAAGGCAGAAGTAAAATGTGCCAATGTTGATTATACATAACAACAAGGCGACATTGTTTTGCACATTCCTACATGATCATTATGGAAAGTGCTGTGTGCTATGAAAACATTACGCTATTGTCACTGCGAGAAAGCAAACGGTTCTCTTAAACTATTGTTAGAATGATTATAAAATTGTGTTTACAAAACTTGCAGAGAGGAAAATTTTAATTATTATCCAATTAAAACTCCGCAGTTTGAATGGAAAACATTCCAGTGAATAGATGTAATGTGTAATATTCCGTATAGCTGTTTCAAAATAAAAAGGCTTCTGAACTTTATTTCTCTGTTATTTGGATTGATTTTGTCAAATGCACATGAATGGCAGTGCATAAACTTCAGCCTATATTTATGCTGTTCTTATTGTAACAGTGTGAAAATGTAATTATGCCTTTTAGTGTAGTTCTGTATATACCATGTTTGTATACTATATATGACTAATTTTTCATCACTTGACTAAAATACAAAGATTCGATATCACAAATCATATAAAGAATTAAATGTGCTGATTTTATGAAGCTGGCTTTCAGGAATTTAGTCTATTGGCAAAAATCAATGATTCCCAAATTAATGTACCCAAATAAAACAAAAAATAAAGTTAGAAAATCTGTTATCAATCCAGGTCTATCACTGTGAAATCACGTAAAGCATACTAAAAGCCTTGACAGTTATGCTCCTTGCACTTTAGAAATTCTCCAGCATAAACCGATGTGCTCATATGGCCTTTGATCCTGCTTTGAGAAAAGGGGAACTAAATCACACAGCTAATGATCTTCTTTGTTGTTGTCAAAGTCCTAATTGACTAAAGGGTTTAGAAACACAGAATATAGATGTAAATACTAGATATAGTGTGTTTGAAAGAGGAGGGTCTGAAGAAAGACATTTCGAAGAAAAAATAGGGAGGCAAAGCATTAATGGCACAAAGAAATGTGGTATTATCTGTTGAAGATATTTTGTAGTTTAATCCACTGTACTAGGGAGAAATGTTCACCTGTTGAAATATCCATTTTGTAACCCAAATGATAATGTGATTGTATACATAAAAGAAAATGAAATTAAAAAATTAAAAAAAGGAACAACAACAACAAAAAGTCGGTGAGGAAGGGATGGAGGTATGGACAGAGACAAGAGGCACATGCAGAGGGAGAGGCATTCGTGCACCACTGGCCATGTTTACTCTTACTTTATTTTCAGAGGTCACCCGGAAATGCTTATAGTCCACTATGAATGCTTTTAGTCCATAAAAGGTTTGTATATCAAATATTAGAAACTCATCAGTGATGCAGATTGCTTTTGTTTTTCAGACTCTTGGTTTAGCATCCCCCTCCACATCATCTTTGGATGAGGCTGGAAGAAATCAGAGATGCTTTTCCTCTGGCTCAGCAGATGTCAACTACCACGTTGTGCAATGCCTCTTGGAGAAGAGACTAGTCCCCAGGTAGCAGCCATGAAGATAACAGTCTGTGAGACAATAAATGGGTGTTGTTGAAGTAATCTTAGAAACCAGAGATGCAGGGAATGCAGTGGTACAGGGGTAGTTTGGTCTAGCACCTGCAGCGAGACATGAATTCTGGTCAGCAACTCATGAAGAATTAGAGATGCCAACAGAGATGGGATAAAAAGCAGATAAACAGAGCCCCTGAGCAGTGAGCAGTTCCTGGAAAATGGGTTACCAAAGAAGAACTGAGGTGAAGGATTTTATCTGGGTCAAAGGGGCTTCGTTCAGGCCTCTTACATTCATTTAGATTTATTCAGTGTCTGAGAAGCCGACTTTATGTGAGAAGAGAGAAGAGGTTTACAGGACTGGCTATGGAGGAGAAATGCCAGCTCATTGACAAGTTTAGGATGCTCAAACAGAGCTTGCAGGGAGGGAGTCATCTGTACGGAGTGTCCTTATAGGATAGGAGAGTCGAACTGTGATGCGTGAAGTCCTGGGTTCTTAAAGCCAGATCTCTAAGATTAGAGGTGTGTCCTGAGACATGGAATGAAGAACCATGAGCCCATGTAAAGTAGGAAAAGAGAATTTGAATGGAAACTAAAGATTTGAATAGAAAAGAAATACATGCCCATGCCCGAAAAGCATACAGGTGGCAATTTTCAGAGAGGGAAATCTGCACTGGGCATGGGGTTAGGGACATCTGCACTGGGCATGGGGTTAGGGACTACATTTATTCTGAATTGGTAATGAATATTTAGCAGGGGAAGGTCGGGCATAGAATCTGGCTTCTTAGGGATCCAAGGGCTGCTTCTTGCATTTGCACATCTCTGTCAGGTGAGGAATTCAATGATGTAATCACACATGCTCAGTGTGGTCTTTGAAGACATGAGTGTCTATAGCTAGATGCGTTTCCCAATTATTAATAGTATTTTGTCCCAGTGGGAATCCAAATGTTGACTTGGTGTCCCATCCCGGTTGTGAATTTCCGTGTGCCTTCGGGTTACAATGCTGGTTTTGGCTGGTGGGACAAAGGGTAGAGTGTGAATTCTAAGTTAAAATGAGTTGACTGGTTTCACAGTAATTTTCCCCTCCTGTTCTGTTGCTTATTCTCCTGACTGCCTAGCCAGTCTGCCTCACTAGAACTCCTTTCCAAGACATAAAATAATCAGAAAGTAGCTACCTTATAGCTGTAGGAAAAACAGATGAAAACTTCAACTAAAAATGAAGAAAGTAATAGGACAACAGTAGATGAAGAGGTACAAAATAGAAATTGTTTAAAAACATTAAACATACACTGGAAAAGAGAACTATCATTGCTTAAAAATTATGGATGAAAAAAGTGAATACTAGAAAATACTTTTTTAATTAATTTTAAAGATCTTTTGTCATGATATAGAAATTTAGGGAATAATATAGCCAATTATTCTATTTTGGAAAGATTTAAATAAAAATAAAAATGTGTGTGAAAAATTTCAAATGACAAAATGATTGTGGCTTATGGTGATCATTGAAAACATTTAGACATAAACTTCAATGAATGGTGCTGGGAAAATAGGATATCCATAGACAGAAAAAATAAACTAGGCTATTTCTCACCCTATACAAAATTAATTCAATGTGGATGTAAGAGTTAAAGGACAATATATAAATAAAGTTTAAATGACAATTTGTAAATCAAGCAGTGATAGTAAACAGAAACTTAAAAAAATTTAATGCCATTCTTTATTATTTTAATCTTTTTATACATTGAATCACTATACATCACTACTGCTTGTAAAGTGAATTTACCCAGCATGACTTTCTTTACAGAGAGGAATTTAAAATAAATTTTAATGATATTCCTCCCTCTTTTGTTTGTATGTTGGTTACTTGCTCCAAATATGTTTATGCATTTTCTTGTACATGAGTATGTGTTTCTATCATACAACACCAGATTGGAGACATCTTTGTAACATGTTAAGAATATTTTCTGGGACTAGCAGATGACATAATGGTTATATCACTGGATTACCATGTAGTCAACCACCATTTGATTTCTGGACCCAGTGGCTTAAAACTCATGCCAGGCACATGTGCATGCATGCCCAAAATCCTGAGAAGAGAATGGGGGAGAAGGGACCCTGGGGGGGTGATTTCTCACTTTCTGTCTCTGTGTCTCTCTCTGGCGAGTACACATACACCCTATAGCAAAAACTTCCCAAAAATATATTTTTGAAAACTTTATAAATTTACCATTGTGAGTGCTTTAGTACTATTTTTAAATTTTATTTTGTTTATTTATTTCTAAATAATTATTTATTTAATTTTACTTATCATCATTATTATTTTTCAGTTTGCTACAGGGCACATGTTCTCACCAGAAAGAGACAGAGACAAAGAAACAAAGAGCAAAAGTAAAAAAGCAAGTCACAAGGTCTGGTACTCAAACCACTGTCTAGCATATAGAAATCCAGAGCTCTAACCACCAAGCCACCTGCTGGCTCCAAATGTATTATTATTTTAAATATCCTTATCATCAAATACATTTTTATTTCTAAAAAACCATCAGTTTCAAACATAATCCTCTAATGAGCACAATATACCTTCTTCTTTGGGTAAGTGTTTTAATTTCTTAAATGTAGTCTTTACAAAGTAAGAGTATCACAAATACTTGATATTCTTCCTTCCCTTGAGTCTTGCTTCCCTAACGCAGTGTCTCAACACCAACATCATCTACCTAGGAAGCAATGCCCATTTCTGACCTATAAAACCATGATAGTAAAAAAAAAAATAAAAAAAACCCACAAACAAAAAACAGTGCTTGTTTTAAGCTACTCTTTTTGTTTGTTTGTTTGTTTTCTGGTATATTTTTGTTATAGGGCATGTGTGCTTGCCAGAGTCATGGAGAATAGCATAGACAGAGAGAGAGAGAAAGTGAGAAATCACACCTGCAATCCCTTCTCCTCCATTCTCCTCTTGGTGTTTTTGGCACACATGCACATGTGCTGGTGTGAGTTTCAAGCTCTTGGATCCAGCACTGGAACTGCGGTGGGCCATGTGGGAGTCCAGTCCCTCAACCACCATGCCACTCACTGGCCCCTCAATTGTTAATTTCTGGAAAAAAAATGAATAAGAGAAGAGTGCTTCTTCTGGTATTATTATGAAAACAGAGTGATGTTTTTATTTAATTTGTTTAATGTACTTCTAGATCACTTGACCTTGTACTCCAAATTAGCGGTTTCCATCTTTTAATACCTTGCATTATATGATCATACACATTTAATAACCATTTTTAAAATACAAATGTAAATTGCTGTACACTGTATAACCTAAATAATGTATAATTTAGGCATCTTAAAAGGGTAAAATGTAGAAGAAACAACCATATTTAATAATATCATTATATATCTTTCTAATTGTAAGCAATTCATGATCATCTTCTGGATAATTTTGAAGCTTTCTGTCTTCCTTTTTCTTCTGTGCAAAAATGTGTCATGACTTTTTTTAACAACCCAATAGATTACACACACACACACACACACACTGAAAGAGAGATAATTTGTTTCTTTTCTCTGTTCCGATTCATTATCTGAGTCTTCACAATATTTTGAACATTGATTAATATGGACACAATTTGAAATATTCAAACACCAATACTGCTCACATTTTAGTAATAGAAATTTTGGCATTAATTCATAAATAAATTATATACAATGAAATGTTAAGATTGACACAAAATATATTTTCTATACAATGTATGAAATGTTCGAAAGTTCATAATGGTGCTCTTTTGTAATTTTATTTCTGAAGATGTTGGTCTGTTGGAAACTTCTTAAGTGAGGAGTTAAAGAAAATTTGATTTGAGGATACCTTTTTGCTTTACTTGAAAAACACTCTGGCACCCTTCATTGCTCTGAGGACCTTCATACTGTTTTCATAATTAAGGCCATCAGTCCTTAACATTTTTATTGCTGGTTTGTAGCGCAGGAGTGCTCGGCTAAGCCTTTGAGAAGTAAACGATCGTAGGTGGTAATTTCAATGGTAATTCCAGCTTGGACTTTGGAGTTGCCCGTCTGTCATCCGTTACTTTGAGTGAGAGCCCTGTAAATATAAACGTTGGTCATTACTGTAGAAATTTAGAATGACAGAAACATAAATGGACAAGAACGACAAAAGAAAACTGATTTCCTAAGGTGCAATGTAGCCAGACCTGTAAGAAACTAAACTTGTTTCCTGCGTCTCTTATTTAAAACCAACCTTAAGAATCATATTTTTTGAACCATGGCCATTTTACCAGGTTTTTAAAAACGCTTTTTTCTTAATGCACAAAAGTATATCTCTACATAAATTTACTTTCCCAAGCTTTAAATCGAATAACCACTCACTTAATTCTCAGTAAATTATCTTATTTTTTTGCTTTATAGTGAAAAGAAAAATTGTGGAAATAAAATTTCAAGTTTTACACCAAAATTTCCATCAATCCAGTACTCCTTCCTTTTCTTCTCTGAAATAGAGAGTACTCTTGTTCCCACCCTTCTGGCCTTCATGAATAATCATTTCTTTCATCTTTTAATTTTTTTTTTGACAAAAATCTATTTCTTTTATTCTGTGTGCAAGCAACTAAGAGAGAGTCAGCATCCACAACAGGGCTGCAGTGCCATGATCCACCCTTAGGTTCTAGCCAGCCCCCAGCCCATGGGCTCATGCGTGCCTGGGATGTAAGGGTGTCTCCAGATTTGGCCTGGAACTCCCCATGTGGGGCTGCCTTGCAGAGAATCGTGACTGTGTGGCCCCATTACAGCCTCTCCCACCTTTAACATCATGGACGTTTTATTGAATAGTAGCCATTTCACACATGAAATTTGCTTTTCCTTTATAATAAAGGATGAGGAGAGCCATGGGGGCACAAATGTAATGCAGTGTTCCACATTGCCGATCCCAGAAGTCTTGTCCTGGAGTCTCCCTGTGCACCTGGAGCACCTGTGCACGGTCGTGATCCTGGCTAGCTGGTAGTGGGGTTAAAATCACAGCGTGGGAACCCCGTCAGGTAAGGGGATGCCATTTTCTCTGTCGGTGTGTCTTCCTGTTTCATGTAATAAGTAAATCAATGTTTCAAAAAGATGTAACATCTCTTTTTAATCTTTTATTCCCCATTCCTGCATCGTTAGTAGACTTTGTTCAGATCATTTGGTCATTTTCAAGGTTTTGTTGTTGTCAAACTTTAATATTCTTTACAATATACGAACATGTTCTCCAAGGCTGTGGCTTGTCTTATTTTTGTAATTGTAAGTTTCACAAAGCAAAGTATTTAATGCCAATAAAGAACAATCTACATATTGTCACTTGTGACCTATGATTTTAGCACTCTAGCTAAAATTTATCACCAAACACACAGATATTTTTTATTCTCTTCCAGAAATTTAACAATTTAAATTTTACATTGAGGTACATGATAGATTTTCAGTTAATTTGTCCTAATTGTGAGATATATCATATTTTTAATAGATTTTAATTATGTTGACAAAGAACAAGCTTTTAGATTTTATTAATTTCTTCTACTGTTTTCCTGTTTTGAATACAAATATACTACACTGCTTTAATTTTTTAATTTTTGTGCTTCAGCTTGCTTTTGGCTTAGCATGCACTTTTTCGTAAGTTTAAGCATTTAACCATTTCTTTCTAATATACATATTTGGGAAAAACATCTTTTTCAGCATGATTTTAGCTATATCCCACATCTATCTATCTATCTATCTATCTAGCACTTTAAGTTAATTAAAACATTATTTTTTTAATAATTATTATTATTTATTTTTACTATTATTATTTTCACATGGGTTTTGCCAGAGAAAGACAAGAGAAAGAAAGAGAGAGAGACGGAGAGTGAGAAAGCAAGCCACCAGGTCCAGGACTCGAAACATGGCCGGCCATGTGGGAATTCCAGTGCCTCAACCACCACGCCACCCACTGGTCTCATTAACACATTATTTTTAAAAATGTACACTCAGAAGACCCTTCAAACCAAAACTGTGTAGAATATATTTTTAATTTTCCAAATATTTCCAAATTTTCTACATATCTTTCACTTATTAATGTATACATTTGTTTTGTTATGAGAATTATATAATTCTCTCTACTTAAAATTATTAACTTTTAATATTTTATTTATTTATTTCCATATAAGAGAGACAGAGACACAGAACCCCTCCAGGGTCTTGACATCACAACCCACCTCCTGCTTCTGCCCTGGCATGTTCAGGGAGAGCTCTAGATGTGAACTCAGAACATTCTTACGCGACTCAGCCTTGCAGTGTCATGTTTTACTCCTGTGCCACCATCTAGCCTCTATCACTTTTTAATGAAGGACCCAAGGACATAAGGTAAATGTGTTTGGGTGGATTTAGTAGTGGCTGTTCTTCCCACACAGCAGCTGGCTTTATGAAGGAGGTCAGAGATTTCTCCCGATTCTCGAGGACTGTCCTAATGAGTCCTGGTTGGGCTTTCTGGAGGAGCCAGTAAAGGACTGGGAACTTCACTGTGTCTGGGGCCCCTAGGAGTGTCACACTATCAGCATTGCCCACTCTGTCTTCAGCAATCTATCAAAAATTCTAGATAGAATATCTGTAACAAACCCGAGAGTCTTACATGGCCTTCACCCAGGCAAGCTTATGTTGGTATTTGTGTCTTCCTGAGGTCTCCAGTACAACTCCAAATTCCGAGATGGCAATTTGTTATTTGACTTCAGCTTTTTCTTATGCTTTTACTACAGATATAAAACTTGCATGCTTTCCATACCCCCCTTTTTTGGGTGAGGGAGGGTGGGAGTGATGTCTGTGGTTCTCTGTCTCTGAACTACAACAGAAATGTACTGTTAATTTATAATACCCTTTTGCACTGAACCTTAAAAATTTTCCCTAGTAGTTTTCATTCACACTTCATAATAATTGAGAAAAATGAACTGGAAAATAATAGGTCATAAAGGCTGAAATCAGATAATTTTTTTTTGTCATCCAGTTTTTAAAACTACGTTTTGGCAAAGTGGGGTCACAAGTTATATCAATTTTTTTTCTGAAAAGACATTTAAACATAGAAGAATACCACCAATAATAAGAGTTTCTTTAACCCTATTTTATATGTATGAATTAATAAAAAAATAATTTTTGTGAGTGTGTGTGGGGAAAATATTCAAACGGTTTAGATAAATCATAATTTCATTCACATGTATTTGCTGAAGCACTAACTTGGACTTTTTTTTTTCTTGGAAGACACGAATATTGGGTCACTGGGAACGTAGTTATACAGTATTGCGTAGAAAAACAGAAAAATACCTGATGACTTTCCTGACAACCTAGTAACTTTCTACTTTCATCAGCTAGACAACCAATGGAACAAAGAAGCTCCTACTACTCTAAGACTAAGACACCTAATACAATATGTAAGGTAGTTTACATAATTTTCCCAATTGTGTGGGAAAATACTTGACATTTCTCTGGTTGTAACTTGAGGTCATAGTCAGTTCTTTACAATTACTATGTCCATGATGAGATGTGGACTTACTTGTGTTTAATTTTTTTAGTGTATTCAAGAACAGAGCTATTTGTGGTGAATGATGCAGGTACCAGCTTATGTTCTATACTCTTGCAAATGAGGTTATCTTTTTTTTTTGCATAATGTAACAAGTCTTGTGTTGGCATTTTTACTGAAATTATTATTTTTCTTCTTAATCATTTAACTAGCATGTAGATGCTGTGCATTGCAGGATAATTACCTATTATTTTGCTGTTTTTTGAGTCCTTTGGTAAATTCTAGCTAATTCCTACTTAAATGATTTTCCTTTACAAAAAAGGAAACTTTGGGGCCAGCCCTATAACCTAATGGTTAAGGGGGCCAGGCTCAACGTGGCGGACTTTAGTTTGAAACACACCCTGACAGTTTAAAAATCCCATGGCACATGTGCCTGTGTGCTCTAAATCCCAACAATATAGAGGAATGGAGGAGAAAGGATTTTATGTGACCAAGTTCATGTGGGAGTTTTCTCCTCCTCTTTTTCTCTTTCTTTCTCTTCCTTCTTTTTTTTTTTTTAATCTCTCTCTGTCTCTCTGTCTCTTTGGTGAGCATATGAGCCCTTGGTTATGTAAAAAAAAAAAAAAAGGAATTGTAGGCCAGCCAATGATGTGGTGATTAAGGCTGCTGGATTCTATATGGCCAACCACAGAGTTCAAGTCTCAGACCTGGCATGTTTTCAAACACGTGTACATGCCAGTCCAAAATCCCAAGAGGAGAAAGGAAGAAAAAGGACTGTGTGTGGCCATCTCTCTGGGGTGTGCGTTCTTACTTTCTCTTTCTCTATCTCTATGTACCCTATAGCACATTTAAGGGGAAAGAAAATAAAATATTTTGATTGCTCTCTATATTTACATTAAAATCCAAGTTGTACGCTGTGATCTACAAGACCCTATGTAGTTTCAGCCCTTCCTCCTAATGCCACCCTGTGCCCTTTATTTATTGAATCCCTGTAACAGTTCGTTGTTTCTGTCCTAGAACATACCAAGTTTATTCCTCAGTAATGAACTTTATAAAAGGAGGATATGCATTTTTTCTGGAGTATTATTTTGACTTGTTCTTTTGGATTATGCCTTCTCAGTCTTTAATGCTCACTTTAAATATCATCCAAATCTGAAAAGGTTTATTCCCCAACAAAAAGTAGCCATCATGAGTGCAGATACACTGTCTCCACCATTCTCAGTGACATTTCCAGGTCCCAGAATAAATTCTGATATATTTTGGTTATCTGTAAATATTTCCAAATAAATGAATATCAAATATCTTTTGAATGTATTAAAATTTTCAGAATTTGAAAAGAGTAGTAACAGTAATGAAAATTAAATCTATGTTTAACAGAAAGGTTTCATCAAATTTAATCTATGTTTAACAGAAACATTCATAATAAGACTTCACGGTTAACTTAAAAATGAGTATTAAAACTACTTGTGTTAAAACACTTCTATTTCTATGGCTCCAGCAGTTGGCGTGATGGCTATGCTGCTGGACTCCCACGGTTCAAGTCCCAGATCTAGTGCCTTGAACTTACTCTGGGCGCATGTGCGTGTGTGCCCAAGATCCCGAGAGGAGAATGAAGAAGGGATTTTGGCATGGCCACCCCCGCTGGGGGGCGATTTCTCACTTTCTGTCTCTATGTCTCTCTCTGCCTTTCTGATGAGAGCATACACCCTTTAGCAAAAACCTTTCCGTAAACAAACAAGCAAACAAAAACAAAAACAAAAAACATGTTTATTTCTAGTGGAATAACTTTAATCCATCACTAAGTGTATATATTTTGATTTATGGACATACTGTTATTCATTGCTTCAATAAAAATATTGACACTTTTTTTTGGATGCTAAAGACATATAAACTTTAAAAATCTACAGATAATATGATTTCTATAAGAAACCATGTCCTAAATTTCTTCTTTTTTTTTTGAGAGGTTTTTGCTATAGGGCATGTGCGCTCGCCAGAAAGACAGAGAGAGACAGAGAGATAGAAAGTGAAAAATCACCCTCCAGGGGGGATGGCCATGCCACAATCCCTTCTCCTCCATTCTCCTCTCGGGATCTTGGGCACGCACGCATATGTGCCCGGCGTGAGTTTAAGCCAACAGGTCTGGGATGCAAACCGCAGTCTACTACATGGTAGTCCAGCGACATAACCATTACGCTAACTGCTGGTCCCTAAATGTCTAATATTTGATTATCAACAAATATTAAAACATAGGGCATTCACATATATTACGCATTTTTTCTTTGATAATAATCATAAGTTGTCAAGAAGCAGAAAATTCAACAAAACACAACATGTGTCTTTGATGCATCGACTATATTAGTTTTCTTTTATAAGAAAGAATTAGACAGTAATTATCACTGCAATGTCAGGTTTTTAAATGAATACATGTTTAGTTATATGAACACCAAAAATAAGGCATCTTCATGAGAGTAAAGAAAATATAAGAAAGGCCAACAGGTGGCATAGTGATTAAGGTGCTGGACTCCCACATGGCTGACTGTGGATCTAGTCTCTGACCTAGTGGTTTGAAAATCATGGTGGTTGTGTGTGCATGTATGCCCAAAATCTCAATGGGATAATGGAGGAGAAGGGATTACAGCATGGTCATCCCCTCTTGCAGGTGATTTTTCACTTCACTTTCTCTCTCCTATAAGTCCATGTATTATGTAGTAAAAATTTAAGGAAAACAAAACAAAAAAATAATAAATAAAGAAAGAACATATAGGAATTAAGAATAAGCCCAGGATATGGGATAAACAGATAATGTAATGGTTATGTCACTGGACTCCCACATAGTCAATCATGGTTTGAGTCCCAGACCTGGCGACTTAAACTCATGCTGAGCTCTTGTGCATGCATGACCAAAATCCCCAGAGGAGAAGCTATTGTGGCAGGGCCATACTCCCTGGCTGGTGATTTCTTGCTCTCTGTCTCTCTGGCAAGCACACGAACTCTATGGCAAAAATAAACAAACAAACAAAAACCTCTAATTCTTTTTTAATAAAAAAGAATAAATCTAATACAGAAATAGAAAAGGAAAAGGAAAATAATTGAAATTTTAAAAAATGCTGTTAACATAGGCACATTTTATTCTTCTTGGGAGACTTCCATCTTATTTTTCTTGGTTAATTATTACCTCTGGATGAACTCCAACAGTATTGACTTCATTGCCAAATACCTCCTAAGTTATGGAATATAATTTAAGTTTCAACATCCTTAGATATTAAGGCACAATCTTAAAAAAACACAGAAAAAGGAGACAAAATAGAATACATAAACTATAGAACAATTTTATTTTCACAAAGTATTGTTTTTGAATCTTGCAAGTCTGATAATTCTTTCTATTCTGATACTTAAGTCTATTTCCCTTACTTCTCAGAAGCTTCCTCCATTGCCACTCAACTGACCACTGAGGTTTAAATAGTTCATGTAATTGCCAAGATTTCTGGTGAGAAACATTTATAACAAACATGTTCACTCTT
>NW_006159523.1:661731-670458 GCF_000334495.1 Tupaia belangeri chinensis | reverse complement strand
TGGCTGACCATGGTTTGAGTTCCAGACCTGGTGGCTTGTTTTATCACTTTCCCTCTCTCTATCTCTTTGTGTTTCTTTCTGGTCAAATTTAAATAAATGAATGAAGAAAAAATAGAAAAAAAAAAGAATGCAGGACCAGTGTTCTTGGCATAATGGCTATGTCACTGGACTCCCATGTAGTTGACCGCGGTTTGAGTTCGGACCCAGTGATTTAAACTCATGCCGGGCGCGTGTGTGTGCGTGCCCAAGATCCCGATCCCAAAAGGAGGACGGAGGAGAAGGGATTGTGGCGTGGCCATCTCCCCAGGGGATTTAATTTCTTAAATGTAGTCTTTACAAAGTAAGAGTATCACAAATACTTGATATTCTTCCTTCCCTTGAGTCTTGCTTCCCTAACGCAGTGTCTCAACACCAACATCATCTACCTAGGAAGCAATGCCCATTTCTGACCTATAAAACCATGATAGTAAAAAAAAAAATAAAAAAAACCCACAAACAAAAAACAGTGCTTGTTTTAAGCTACTCTTTTTGTTTGTTTGTTTGTTTTCTGGTATATTTTTGTTATAGGGCATGTGTGCTTGCCAGAGTCATGGAGAATAGCATAGACAGAGAGAGAGAGAAAGTGAGAAATCACACCTGCAATCCCTTCTCCTCCATTCTCCTCTTGGTGTTTTTGGCACACATGCACATGTGCTGGTGTGAGTTTCAAGCTCTTGGATCCAGCACTGGAACTGCGGTGGGCCATGTGGGAGTCCAGTCCCTCAACCACCATGCCACTCACTGGCCCCTCAATTGTTAATTTCTGGAAAAAAAATGAATAAGAGAAGAGTGCTTCTTCTGGTATTATTATGAAAACAGAGTGATGTTTTTATTTAATTTGTTTAATGTACTTCTAGATCACTTGACCTTGTACTCCAAATTAGCGGTTTCCATCTTTTAATACCTTGCATTATATGATCATACACATTTAATAACCATTTTTAAAATACAAATGTAAATTGCTGTACACTGTATAACCTAAATAATGTATAATTTAGGCATCTTAAAAGGGTAAAATGTAGAAGAAACAACCATATTTAATAATATCATTATATATCTTTCTAATTGTAAGCAATTCATGATCATCTTCTGGATAATTTTGAAGCTTTCTGTCTTCCTTTTTCTTCTGTGCAAAAATGTGTCATGACTTTTTTTAACAACCCAATAGATTACACACACACACACACACACACTGAAAGAGAGATAATTTGTTTCTTTTCTCTGTTCCGATTCATTATCTGAGTCTTCACAATATTTTGAACATTGATTAATATGGACACAATTTGAAATATTCAAACACCAATACTGCTCACATTTTAGTAATAGAAATTTTGGCATTAATTCATAAATAAATTATATACAATGAAATGTTAAGATTGACACAAAATATATTTTCTATACAATGTATGAAATGTTCGAAAGTTCATAATGGTGCTCTTTTGTAATTTTATTTCTGAAGATGTTGGTCTGTTGGAAACTTCTTAAGTGAGGAGTTAAAGAAAATTTGATTTGAGGATACCTTTTTGCTTTACTTGAAAAACACTCTGGCACCCTTCATTGCTCTGAGGACCTTCATACTGTTTTCATAATTAAGGCCATCAGTCCTTAACATTTTTATTGCTGGTTTGTAGCGCAGGAGTGCTCGGCTAAGCCTTTGAGAAGTAAACGATCGTAGGTGGTAATTTCAATGGTAATTCCAGCTTGGACTTTGGAGTTGCCCGTCTGTCATCCGTTACTTTGAGTGAGAGCCCTGTAAATATAAACGTTGGTCATTACTGTAGAAATTTAGAATGACAGAAACATAAATGGACAAGAACGACAAAAGAAAACTGATTTCCTAAGGTGCAATGTAGCCAGACCTGTAAGAAACTAAACTTGTTTCCTGCGTCTCTTATTTAAAACCAACCTTAAGAATCATATTTTTTGAACCATGGCCATTTTACCAGGTTTTTAAAAACGCTTTTTTCTTAATGCACAAAAGTATATCTCTACATAAATTTACTTTCCCAAGCTTTAAATCGAATAACCACTCACTTAATTCTCAGTAAATTATCTTATTTTTTTGCTTTATAGTGAAAAGAAAAATTGTGGAAATAAAATTTCAAGTTTTACACCAAAATTTCCATCAATCCAGTACTCCTTCCTTTTCTTCTCTGAAATAGAGAGTACTCTTGTTCCCACCCTTCTGGCCTTCATGAATAATCATTTCTTTCATCTTTTAATTTTTTTTTTGACAAAAATCTATTTCTTTTATTCTGTGTGCAAGCAACTAAGAGAGAGTCAGCATCCACAACAGGGCTGCAGTGCCATGATCCACCCTTAGGTTCTAGCCAGCCCCCAGCCCATGGGCTCATGCGTGCCTGGGATGTAAGGGTGTCTCCAGATTTGGCCTGGAACTCCCCATGTGGGGCTGCCTTGCAGAGAATCGTGACTGTGTGGCCCCATTACAGCCTCTCCCACCTTTAACATCATGGACGTTTTATTGAATAGTAGCCATTTCACACATGAAATTTGCTTTTCCTTTATAATAAAGGATGAGGAGAGCCATGGGGGCACAAATGTAATGCAGTGTTCCACATTGCCGATCCCAGAAGTCTTGTCCTGGAGTCTCCCTGTGCACCTGGAGCACCTGTGCACGGTCGTGATCCTGGCTAGCTGGTAGTGGGGTTAAAATCACAGCGTGGGAACCCCGTCAGGTAAGGGGATGCCATTTTCTCTGTCGGTGTGTCTTCCTGTTTCATGTAATAAGTAAATCAATGTTTCAAAAAGATGTAACATCTCTTTTTAATCTTTTATTCCCCATTCCTGCATCGTTAGTAGACTTTGTTCAGATCATTTGGTCATTTTCAAGGTTTTGTTGTTGTCAAACTTTAATATTCTTTACAATATACGAACATGTTCTCCAAGGCTGTGGCTTGTCTTATTTTTGTAATTGTAAGTTTCACAAAGCAAAGTATTTAATGCCAATAAAGAACAATCTACATATTGTCACTTGTGACCTATGATTTTAGCACTCTAGCTAAAATTTATCACCAAACACACAGATATTTTTTATTCTCTTCCAGAAATTTAACAATTTAAATTTTACATTGAGGTACATGATAGATTTTCAGTTAATTTGTCCTAATTGTGAGATATATCATATTTTTAATAGATTTTAATTATGTTGACAAAGAACAAGCTTTTAGATTTTATTAATTTCTTCTACTGTTTTCCTGTTTTGAATACAAATATACTACACTGCTTTAATTTTTTAATTTTTGTGCTTCAGCTTGCTTTTGGCTTAGCATGCACTTTTTCGTAAGTTTAAGCATTTAACCATTTCTTTCTAATATACATATTTGGGAAAAACATCTTTTTCAGCATGATTTTAGCTATATCCCACATCTATCTATCTATCTATCTATCTAGCACTTTAAGTTAATTAAAACATTATTTTTTTAATAATTATTATTATTTATTTTTACTATTATTATTTTCACATGGGTTTTGCCAGAGAAAGACAAGAGAAAGAAAGAGAGAGAGACGGAGAGTGAGAAAGCAAGCCACCAGGTCCAGGACTCGAAACATGGCCGGCCATGTGGGAATTCCAGTGCCTCAACCACCACGCCACCCACTGGTCTCATTAACACATTATTTTTAAAAATGTACACTCAGAAGACCCTTCAAACCAAAACTGTGTAGAATATATTTTTAATTTTCCAAATATTTCCAAATTTTCTACATATCTTTCACTTATTAATGTATGCATTTGTTTTGTTATGAGAATTATATAATTCTCTCTACTTAAAATTATTAACTTTTAATATTTTATTTATTTATTTCCATATAAGAGAGACAGAGACACAGAACCCCTCCAGGGTCTTGACATCACAACCCACCTCCTGCTTCTGCCCTGGCATGTTCAGGGAGAGCTCTAGATGTGAACTCAGAACATTCTTACGCGACTCAGCCTTGCAGTGTCATGTTTTACTCCTGTGCCACCATCTAGCCTCTATCACTTTTTAATGAAGGACCCAAGGACATAAGGTAAATGTGTTTGGGTGGATTTAGTAGTGGCTGTTCTTCCCACACAGCAGCTGGCTTTATGAAGGAGGTCAGAGATTTCTCCCGATTCTCGAGGACTGTCCTAATGAGTCCTGGTTGGGCTTTCTGGAGGAGCCAGTAAAGGACTGGGAACTTCACTGTGTCTGGGGCCCCTAGGAGTGTCACACTATCAGCATTGCCCACTCTGTCTTCAGCAATCTATCAAAAATTCTAGATAGAATATCTGTAACAAACCCGAGAGTCTTACATGGCCTTCACCCAGGCAAGCTTATGTTGGTATTTGTGTCTTCCTGAGGTCTCCAGTACAACTCCAAATTCCGAGATGGCAATTTGTTATTTGACTTCAGCTTTTTCTTATGCTTTTACTACAGATATAAAACTTGCATGCTTTCCATACCCCCCTTTTTTGGGTGAGGGAGGGTGGGAGTGATGTCTGTGGTTCTCTGTCTCTGAACTACAACAGAAATGTACTGTTAATTTATAATACCCTTTTGCACTGAACCTTAAAAATTTTCCCTAGTAGTTTTCATTCACACTTCATAATAATTGAGAAAAATGAACTGGAAAATAATAGGTCATAAAGGCTGAAATCAGATAATTTTTTTTTGTCATCCAGTTTTTAAAACTACGTTTTGGCAAAGTGGGGTCACAAGTTATATCAATTTTTTTTCTGAAAAGACATTTAAACATAGAAGAATACCACCAATAATAAGAGTTTCTTTAACCCTATTTTATATGTATGAATTAATAAAAAAATAATTTTTGTGAGTGTGTGTGGGGAAAATATTCAAACGGTTTAGATAAATCATAATTTCATTCACATGTATTTGCTGAAGCACTAACTTGGACTTTTTTTTTTCTTGGAAGACACGAATATTGGGTCACTGGGAACGTAGTTATACAGTATTGCGTAGAAAAACAGAAAAATACCTGATGACTTTCCTGACAACCTAGTAACTTTCTACTTTCATCAGCTAGACAACCAATGGAACAAAGAAGCTCCTACTACTCTAAGACTAAGACACCTAATACAATATGTAAGGTAGTTTACATAATTTTCCCAATTGTGTGGGAAAATACTTGACATTTCTCTGGTTGTAACTTGAGGTCATAGTCAGTTCTTTACAATTACTATGTCCATGATGAGATGTGGACTTACTTGTGTTTAATTTTTTTAGTGTATTCAAGAACAGAGCTATTTGTGGTGAATGATGCAGGTACCAGCTTATGTTCTATACTCTTGCAAATGAGGTTATCTTTTTTTTTTGCATAATGTAACAAGTCTTGTGTTGGCATTTTTACTGAAATTATTATTTTTCTTCTTAATCATTTAACTAGCATGTAGATGCTGTGCATTGCAGGATAATTACCTATTATTTTGCTGTTTTTTGAGTCCTTTGGTAAATTCTAGCTAATTCCTACTTAAATGATTTTCCTTTACAAAAAAGGAAACTTTGGGGCCAGCCCTATAACCTAATGGTTAAGGGGGCCAGGCTCAACGTGGCGGACTTTAGTTTGAAACACACCCTGACAGTTTAAAAATCCCATGGCACATGTGCCTGTGTGCTCTAAATCCCAACAATATAGAGGAATGGAGGAGAAAGGATTTTATGTGACCAAGTTCATGTGGGAGTTTTCTCCTCCTCTTTTTCTCTTTCTTTCTCTTCCTTCTTTTTTTTTTTTTAATCTCTCTCTGTCTCTCTGTCTCTTTGGTGAGCATATGAGCCCTTGGTTATGTAAAAAAAAAAAAAAAGGAATTGTAGGCCAGCCAATGATGTGGTGATTAAGGCTGCTGGATTCTATATGGCCAACCACAGAGTTCAAGTCTCAGACCTGGCATGTTTTCAAACACGTGTACATGCCAGTCCAAAATCCCAAGAGGAGAAAGGAAGAAAAAGGACTGTGTGTGGCCATCTCTCTGGGGTGTGCGTTCTTACTTTCTCTTTCTCTATCTCTATGTACCCTATAGCACATTTAAGGGGAAAGAAAATAAAATATTTTGATTGCTCTCTATATTTACATTAAAATCCAAGTTGTACGCTGTGATCTACAAGACCCTATGTAGTTTCAGCCCTTCCTCCTAATGCCACCCTGTGCCCTTTATTTATTGAATCCCTGTAACAGTTCGTTGTTTCTGTCCTAGAACATACCAAGTTTATTCCTCAGTAATGAACTTTATAAAAGGAGGATATGCATTTTTTCTGGAGTATTATTTTGACTTGTTCTTTTGGATTATGCCTTCTCAGTCTTTAATGCTCACTTTAAATATCATCCAAATCTGAAAAGGTTTATTCCCCAACAAAAAGTAGCCATCATGAGTGCAGATACACTGTCTCCACCATTCTCAGTGACATTTCCAGGTCCCAGAATAAATTCTGATATATTTTGGTTATCTGTAAATATTTCCAAATAAATGAATATCAAATATCTTTTGAATGTATTAAAATTTTCAGAATTTGAAAAGAGTAGTAACAGTAATGAAAATTAAATCTATGTTTAACAGAAAGGTTTCATCAAATTTAATCTATGTTTAACAGAAACATTCATAATAAGACTTCACGGTTAACTTAAAAATGAGTATTAAAACTACTTGTGTTAAAACACTTCTATTTCTATGGCTCCAGCAGTTGGCGTGATGGCTATGCTGCTGGACTCCCACGGTTCAAGTCCCAGATCTAGTGCCTTGAACTTACTCTGGGCGCATGTGCGTGTGTGCCCAAGATCCCGAGAGGAGAATGAAGAAGGGATTTTGGCATGGCCACCCCCGCTGGGGGGCGATTTCTCACTTTCTGTCTCTATGTCTCTCTCTGCCTTTCTGATGAGAGCATACACCCTTTAGCAAAAACCTTTCCGTAAACAAACAAGCAAACAAAAACAAAAACAAAAAACATGTTTATTTCTAGTGGAATAACTTTAATCCATCACTAAGTGTATATATTTTGATTTATGGACATACTGTTATTCATTGCTTCAATAAAAATATTGACACTTTTTTTTGGATGCTAAAGACATATAAACTTTAAAAATCTACAGATAATATGATTTCTATAAGAAACCATGTCCTAAATTTCTTCTTTTTTTTTTGAGAGGTTTTTGCTATAGGGCATGTGCGCTCGCCAGAAAGACAGAGAGAGACAGAGAGATAGAAAGTGAAAAATCACCCTCCAGGGGGGATGGCCATGCCACAATCCCTTCTCCTCCATTCTCCTCTCGGGATCTTGGGCACGCACGCATATGTGCCCGGCGTGAGTTTAAGCCAACAGGTCTGGGATGCAAACCGCAGTCTACTACATGGTAGTCCAGCGACATAACCATTACGCTAACTGCTGGTCCCTAAATGTCTAATATTTGATTATCAACAAATATTAAAACATAGGGCATTCACATATATTACGCATTTTTTCTTTGATAATAATCATAAGTTGTCAAGAAGCAGAAAATTCAACAAAACACAACATGTGTCTTTGATGCATCGACTATATTAGTTTTCTTTTATAAGAAAGAATTAGACAGTAATTATCACTGCAATGTCAGGTTTTTAAATGAATACATGTTTAGTTATATGAACACCAAAAATAAGGCATCTTCATGAGAGTAAAGAAAATATAAGAAAGGCCAACAGGTGGCATAGTGATTAAGGTGCTGGACTCCCACATGGCTGACTGTGGATCTAGTCTCTGACCTAGTGGTTTGAAAATCATGGTGGTTGTGTGTGCATGTATGCCCAAAATCTCAATGGGATAATGGAGGAGAAGGGATTACAGCATGGTCATCCCCTCTTGCAGGTGATTTTTCACTTCACTTTCTCTCTCCTATAAGTCCATGTATTATGTAGTAAAAATTTAAGGAAAACAAAACAAAAAAATAATAAATAAAGAAAGAACATATAGGAATTAAGAATAAGCCCAGGATATGGGATAAACAGATAATGTAATGGTTATGTCACTGGACTCCCACATAGTCAATCATGGTTTGAGTCCCAGACCTGGCGACTTAAACTCATGCTGAGCTCTTGTGCATGCATGACCAAAATCCCCAGAGGAGAAGCTATTGTGGCAGGGCCATACTCCCTGGCTGGTGATTTCTTGCTCTCTGTCTCTCTGGCAAGCACACGAACTCTATGGCAAAAATAAACAAACAAACAAAAACCTCTAATTCTTTTTTAATAAAAAAGAATAAATCTAATACAGAAATAGAAAAGGAAAAGGAAAATAATTGAAATTTTAAAAAATGCTGTTAACATAGGCACATTTTATTCTTCTTGGGAGACTTCCATCTTATTTTTCTTGGTTAATTATTACCTCTGGATGAACTCCAACAGTATTGACTTCATTGCCAAATACCTCCTAAGTTATGGAATATAATTTAAGTTTCAACATCCTTAGATATTAAGGCACAATCTTAAAAAAACACAGAAAAAGGAGACAAAATAGAATACATAAACTATAGAACAATTTTATTTTCACAAAGTATTGTTTTGGAATCTTGCAAGTCTGATAATTCTTTCTATTCTGATACTTAAGTCTATTTCCCTTACTTCTCAGAAGCTTCCTCCATTGCCACTCAACTGACCACTGAGGTTTAAATAGTTCATGTAATTGCCAAGATTTCTGGTGAGAAACATTTATAACAAACATGTTC
>NW_006159523.1:640829-661478 GCF_000334495.1 Tupaia belangeri chinensis | reverse complement strand
TTTCCATTAAAGTTTATACCACCATGAGCTTGATGTACTATTGATCGTTTTTTACAGTACTTGCCAAAGATCTTTCTGCTAGAGCAATTTCCTGTAATTGCACTTGTACACAAAAGCTAGCGACATCTGGGGGTAAGGGTAAGAATTAAATAGATAAAACATTTTGAAACTCTATGCATTTCTAGCAATGAAAAAAATAAGATGTCATTAAAGCAGGATATTGTCCCTTGGCTAAATACTAAGTCTTTCTATTTTAAGATTGTCTATAGAGGCTGGCTTTATTGTAATTATCATTATTACTAATAAAACTATTTTGAGTTGAAAATCAAAGTTGATCTACCTTGACCTCACTTATAGTCTTGATATGACTCCCACTATCAGTTGAAAAGCCAATATTTTCCACATAAGCTGGCTAGAGAAGAACGATACAGTTGAAAACAAAGAATCTATTATTAAATTCTGAATTCCAAAATGAGCTCAAGAAATAACAAAACTACTACTTTAAACAGGGGTTTCAATTTTAAAATCTAAGTTTATGAAGTTCATTTTTCATTCCATGGGCTACAAATTAAAAAAAAAATCATACAAAGGAATTCAAAATACAGAAAAGTGGTAATGCAGAATGATATAAGGAAAGAAATCCCTTTCCTATAGAGATTACATTTCACCTAATAGATGAGAATTGAAGGGAGCATAACCTGGATTTAAATATGGTGTAGTCCCTGAGTCTTGATGGAGAAAGGAAAACCACAATGAACCACCTGTTTGTGTTTGGGATTCCCAGAAAGGAGAATTAAAGGATCAGCTTCCCAACAAGAGCTCTAGGAATTTGCCAGTGTCATAAAGAGGACCCTTGTGTCTTGCAACAAAAATGACTGAACTGAGATTCTAAATAGATAGATCTGAGAGGCTTTTCTGATCCAAAAAGAAATATGAAAATATCTGAAATGGACCAGTTTATCAGAATAATCTTTGCAGAAAAGAGATGGAGAAGATCAAGTAAATGCTTGGGACCTGTGGCTCCGAAACGTTAGGGTGCCTGCAATATTTCAGTATGTTTGAAGTGTAGATCACCATTCTGATTATCTACTGTGTTTGGCAAGTTCTGGCTTATAACAACATTAATCATTTTCTGCTGCTCACAATCTGCAACTAGGATGGGAATCAGGTAGGTTTCTCTCTACAGCTCCTTGTGACAACAGAGGTGGCAGCAGGATCCATGGTCAATATGACTCACAAAGGTACAATAGAACTATTGTAGTATATTGACTTGGGCTGTTGATTTACAGCACAGCTGACACTGTTAGCTATGGATTAATTTCCTTTCCTTCCAAAACTTTTCACCTAGCTATTTGGGCTTCAGCTTCTTCCAGTGAAATGATAGTTGGACTCGAAGGGTAAGTACTTCAAGAGGCCTGATCAAAGCCAAAAGTCATCTTATAACAACTTTAAAGATTCCATATATCACTTTTACCATAATCTACTGGCCAAGCAAGTCACTTAAGCCATTCTTTCCACATGCAAAATGCATATATCCTCTCAAAAAGTCTTGTTAAATACTCATCCTATTATGGTATTGGTGTGACGCCCACTATCTTATCATGTTTAAGTGAAGATAGCGCTCCACATTCATGATTTTTTTAAATTATTTGTATTATTTTTTAATTTGATCAGAGAAAGAGAGAGAGAGAGAGAAAGTGAGAAATGAAGCTGCCAAGTCCAGGACTCAAGCCAGGTCAGCCATGTGGGAGTTCAATGCCCTAACCACCACATCATCTGCCAGTGCTTGATTATATGATTCCCTGATTGTTTGTTTAAAAATAAAAAGGTATTTATTTAAGTTTATTTGTGATTAATTATTCTTTATTATTTATTATTATTATTTAATTTGACGAGAGAGACAGAAAGAGAGAGAAAGGGAAAGTGAAAAGCAAGCTGCGAGGTCCATGACTCAAACCACTGTCAGTTATGCGGGAGTCCAGCACCTTAATCACCATGCCAACTGGTGTCCCCTGATTCTTTTTATTATTTTTTTTCCTTTATTTGGAGTGGTTTTGCTATAGGGCATGTGCACTCAACAGAAAGAGAAAAACAGAGAGACAGAAAGCAAGAAATCAACCCTCAAGGGGAGACAGTCAAGCCGCAATCCCTTCTCATCAATTCTCCTCTTGGGATCTTGGGCACACACACATGTGTGCCTAGCATGAGTTTAAGCCACTGGGTCCGGGACTTGAACCACAGTCAACTACATGAGAGTCCAGCGACATAGCCATTACACTAAGTGCTGGTCTCCTGGACCCTGATTCTTAAGTTTTACAAAGATTCCCTAGATTCATCTGTCATATTAAATAAAAAATAAGTTTACTGTAGAACATTTTAAATTGTAAACTTCCTATTTCATGTATCTTCTCCATGTCATAAATTTAAATATCTTAGTTTAAGAACACTTTAAAAAATATCTCAGCATTATAATTCACAAAATAAACTATTTCAATTAGGTTTTTTATTTATTTATTTTTTTGGAGAGGTTTTCGCTACAGGGTGCGTGCGCTCGCCAGACAGACAGAGAGAGACATAGAGACAGAAAGCGAGAAATCACCCCTCAGAGGGGATGGTCACGCCACAATCCCTTCTCCTCCATTCTCTTCTCAGGATCTTGGGCACGCACGCACACGTGCCTGTGTGAGTTTTAAGCCACCGGGTCTGGGACGCGAACTGCGGTCGACTACGTGGGAGTCCAGCGACATAGCCATTACGCTAACTGCTGGTTCCCTCAACTAGGTTTTAATCATGGCACATGCATTCAATTTGTCTTTGTTCTATTATTTCCACGTAGAAGTAAAAGGATTTTCTTCTTTAAATACTGGGTAGGTTTTAAGTAAAGTCAGTGTATGGGGTGCATGTGTGATCTATGGGTGTATGTTTATTGCACGTGCTGTGTGTGTGTGCCCTCGCGTGTATACTTTGGTTTTCCTTAATATTTTAGATATAATTATTTATTAATGTATTTTACATAATTACAAAAACTTTTCTATGCCTAACTTAAAAAAATGTACTTATTATAAACATCTAGATCCCCTTAATAAGGGCAGATGTTGACACCAACAAAACTGATCCACTCTTCCTGACATTTCATTGTAAAGCATGCCATTTTCAATCTCGTATTGTCATGGAAATGAGTTTCTAGGACACACTGAGCACACTTGTAAATCATGTTTTCAGACACCGCCTCCTCCTTCCACGCATCTGTCTCTTGGCCTTTAATACCGTTGCACTTTGCATTTGCCAATATCGTGGATTAAAATCATTCACCCGGCTGGACATACTGACCTTCGGAATTGCATCTGTTTGAACTAAACCTTCTTTTAATTAAGAGATTTCTACCAATTAGTTACATTCATATTTAGTTGTGTAATGGCTACAGAATTGGAGGGCTTAGATGAATATATTCAAATTAAACCCGAGTCTTACCTGGATTTGGTCAAATTTTGTAATCAATTAAGTTCTTTGAAGGAAGCCATCCCCAGGTGGTAAGACTTAATGATTTTTGAATAATGCAAAATATTTAGATCTGATAAATTAAAAATAAATTTGAAATTGTTTAGCCAAGTTATAGCACAATTCTGAGTATAGTTATGCAAATTTCAAATAGACATTTTTAAATTTTTAATTCAGATATTTAAAAACTTTTAGATAGGAGTTTATTTTTATATTATCTAATATTGTGTGTGTTTGTGTGTGTGTGTGTGTGTGTGTATGTATTTTTTAAGAATTTTTTGGCCTTAGGGTGCATGTGGTTACTGGACACAGAGAGAGACAGAGACAGTGAGAGGGAAAGTGAGAAATCTCCCCCGTGGGGATGGCTACACTGTAATCCCTTCTCCTTCATTCTCCCCTCTGGATCTTGGGCATGCACACATGCCCAGCATGATTTTCAAGCCACTGTGTCTGGGACTTGAACTGTATTTGACAATGTGAGAGTCCAGCGATGTAATTTCCATGCCATCTGCTGGTCCCAATATTGTGTGTATTTTACCTTACAACTAGTCACCAAATAATTTCTTCACTGTGCTTTATTAAGAATATTTTTGTTTTAAAAAACTTAATGAAATATCCTTCATATTATGAAAATAAAATATATATTCATTACTGCACACCATTTATAATTTTGCCCCAACATTTAATTTTAATGCATTATTAATCACACACACATATATATCATGCATGTCTGGACATACTAGAGCTCATCTGTGATGCTCAGCTATATATACGTTTATATAAATGTCTGTCAGAGGATGTATCAATCACTTACCCAAGAGCATGTGGTAGTGACATAGTAGAATAAGGATTAACAAGCAAGTTTTTTCATTAGACTTCGGTGCTTTATTCACTGCATGATTTTATTTTTTAATAAACAGAATTTCATCCTCAAAGACATAGTTACTGCCATAGTCATAAGAATATTGTAAAAACAGAGAGGGAGAGAGCAGTTGAGTTACATGGGCATCCTCAATATCAAATCAATTAAGTCTATCAATGTGAGTAAATTGTGAATTCTTAATAACATAAAAATGCATTTTTATTTGAAAATGTGTAAGGAATGCTGACCTAAGAAAAACTGTCATTGTAGGTTTGTGCTAAATATACTCTGTCCCACAAGATGGCTAATTTTGGCTAATTAGCAGAGACGTCACAAAGCATTCTGTGGGGAAACTTCTAGATATGAATGTAAATTGTTATAAATAAATAAAGCAATAGCCAAAATATACTTTAGTGATGAGCCTTCTTGATGAAGATTTGATCGTGTAATCTGAAATAAAAAAAATGAAGTTTAGAAAACACATTACATATAGAAGGATGATATGTAAAATCTTGATTTTTGTTAGAGTAACACTTCAAAACTACTCGATGTCTTCCATAAGCTTGTGAGAAATATGTATTATTAAAAAAACACTTTGTACACCAGAATAAATTTATATTTTATTCCCATTTTCCATCAACTTTTGGAAGTGCCCTGTATTAATTAATGTGTTATTTCCTGTCATATGATTTGAACACCTTCCATTAATTACTAGGTGGAAGGGTAGAGACCAGGAGAGTCCACATTACAGAGCAAAGAAACTTCCTTCTTTCAACTTCATCATCTAGTTAAAATATATCTGAAATGAGAAATATAGAGAAAGTATCTTTCTCTCAAACTCCCTTCTTACTGTATGCTAGCTGAAATACTTTGAGTTGGGCAAAAGAAGGAGGATTTGAAAAAAGGAAGTTGAGAGTTAGAATGTTTAGAAATGTACACACACACACACACACACACACACACACACACACACACATGCACACAGCCTGGCTATAAGGAAGGTCCATTTCGTATTAAACACTGGTAGGCCCTAGGCTTGTATAAATGAAGGATGGAGTGTGGAATGTCAATAATAGTCTCAAGTCTCTTAGGGATCATGAATTCAATTACCCCATGAGAAAGGCAAATGAAAATTAGGTAATATAGGGGGGAATCGTTGTGACAGACAGCACGAGGGGACTACTTAGTGTCCTAAGGCCCTGGAAGACAATAAATATCTCAATAAAAGATGGAAAAAAATGGAAGGACAGAGGCTGACAATATCATTAAGTTACAGAGATGCTAGTTATATCATGGGGAAAATAAAAAATATAAAATTATGACCAATAAAAATGAGAAGAATTGACTTTTTTCTGCTTTTGGATGGGATCTAGCAATGAGTATTTTATTGAATTTCTCCAGAGAGGAACAGGATACGGAGACAAATGTAAAAGCATAGGTGAAAAAAATGACTCTGATTGTCCTGAATTTCATATAAAGTCACTGAGTACAATGACCAATACATATAAAACTTTGTCTCAAATCTATCTCCCTGGGATCAATGCAGGTGAATGAATATACCCTGTAGTTACATACTGAACATTGTGAACAAATATCAAAACCAAAATATACCAAAATATCACATTGTGCTTTCTAGATATATACAATGATTACTTACAATTATTACTTGTCAATAAAAATTAAAAAAAGAATGTAGAAGCACAAAGTGGGACCAGCAGATGGTGTGGCGGTTATGTTGCTGGACTCCCATGTCATCAACTGAGGTTTCAGTCCCAGACTTGGTGGCTTAAAACTCACACTGGGCACATGAGCATTTGTGCCCAAAATCCCAAAAGGAAAATGAAGGAGAAGGGATTATGGAATAGCCAACCACTCTGTGGGAGGAGGTCATCTCTCACTTTCTGTTTCTCTGGCGAGTGCATGTGCCCTATAGCAAAAAAATCTCTGTACAAAGAAAAAGCACAAAGTAGACATTTCAGCAAGTAGTTGAACGTGTGTGTGTGTGTGTGTGTGTGTGTGTGTGTGTTTTCTATTTAACTTAGTAGAAAGTCTTTGTAGTAGGATACTTCAAAAATATTTTTAATTTCCCTTTCCCAATAAAATTACAAGGCGAAGTGGCATCTATGAGGAAATTATGTAGATTAGATTTACAGATGCCTTAACCACCTCTCCACCTGTAAGTTGCAAGTGGAATTATTTTATTAACAAATTCAATCTTAGAATTTTTGTTGAAGAACTTAAGTTTTGAATTTTGCTATCAATAAATAAAATGAAACTATCTCTCATCTAATAATGCACCTTGAATTCTGTTCTTACATAACTTCTATGAAACCAGCCAACCCCATAAGAAATATATATGTCTGAAATGTATATCCAATTTGTAGAAAATAAGTTGTAATATCTGTTTCTAGTATTTTCAAATTTACATTTAATCATCACATACAAATTTGATCCAAAATTTAAATATGGAACATTTTGTATTTAATTATTAATTATTGAATTAAATTGTTTATCCCATTATAATCTAAGACTGTATTTCTTCTATAAAGGAAAAACTATGATCATATTATTTGCTTCAAAACCATCACTCCAAAGATTTTTTTCTTTTAGTTTTTATTTAGGCATTTTTTTTCTTTGAATTTATGTAAGTTTGCCTATCTTTAAGCTTAGGAATTCATAATGATACATGCATTCTTAGTTGGCAGTCAGCAGTTTAATTAAATAAATATAATAAACCATTCTCCAAGGTGTTTTTTTGTTTATATTTGTTCTAAAATAAATATGAGCTTTCAAAGTTAATATTTGGATTAAACTTAACTGATAATTAAATGATCAAAATCAGTAATAATACATGCAATAACATAAACCATTTTGTTCCCTAACTGCAAGGAGATTATGAGGCTAATTCAAGCTGCATAGGTTTTTATGAACTATTCAGTATTTTCATCAAAGCATTATAGTTTCCTTTATAACAAACACATTGTTAACTGATGGAAAAAGCATTATGAAGTCAAGTTTTATATATATGTTATAAAATGGTTGGAATTTATAATCGTCAGTAACGATGAGTTATAATATCTATCTTCTAAGGATTAGTTGGTATCCTAAGTAAATTATTATGGAAGGTGTCACTTTTCAAGCATTAAATTATATGACCACATCTACCACTTATTTTTAGGTACATCTGAGAGTCAGGGAATTTTCATTTAATCCTCTATTTGGAGAGCTATTTCAAATAGCACAGAATGTGGTAATATAAGTCTCTTTTACTTTTATCGTTGGAACTAGGTAGTGGAAAAATGAGTTCTTGAAATGCAAAATAATTTTGAAAAAGCTTTTACACAAAATGAGCACATAAACTTAACACTTTAAAGCAAGAAGTACAAGATTAAACATTAAGCATTTAAAGCCACATACATATTTTAGGAGCATTTGGAGAAGGAATGGCATTAAAATTTACTGAAAGCCAATAATACATCAAGTACTGTGCAAAGAGATACCACCTCTGTGATCTGGTTTAATTCAAATAAACACCAGTCAAAATAGGTATGATATTTTAATATTGTTCAAAATGGCGTTTAGCAGTTTAAGTAATTTGCCTTCAGAAACAAAGATAATAGTGATTGACCCAGATATTAACACAGGTATGTCTGTTTCCAACATTAATAATCTTTGAATCATGTGAAAAATGTTGGTTAAGAGTACCATTCTGGAAATTAACAGCCTGGTTACATTTTTTCCCCCTTCAGGTTTTTGCCATAAGGTGCTGCAATCGCCTGAAAGAGACAGTGAAAAGGAAAGTGAGAAATCACTCCCCGGGGGGGGGTGACCACTGTGCAATCCCTTCTCCTCCATTCCCCTCTTGGAATTTTTTTTTGGGGGGGGTAAGGTTTTTTCTTATTGAGCACGTTGTGCTGGCCAGAAAGACAGAGAGATACAGAGAAACAGAAAGTGAGAAATCACCCCCCCCCCCCAGAGGGGATGGCCACACTGCAATCCCTTCTCCTCCATTCTCCTCTTGGGATGTTGGACATGAACTCACACACACCTGGCGTGAGTTCAGGCCACCGGTTCCGGGCCTCGAACTGCGGTCGACCACATGGGAGTCCAGCAACATAGCCATTACACTAACTGCTGGTCCCATCCCCTCTTGGAATTTTGATCGCACATGCACATGCGCCTGGCAGGATATTTAAGCTGCCAGATCCTGGACTCAAACTGTGGTTGACCATGTGTGAGTCCAGCACCTTAAACACCTTGCCACTTACTGGCTTTCTTCTAAATCTTTAATTCACCTCTTATTGGCCTTAATTCAAGACAACTACTTAACACTGTCCACCTCAGTTTCTACATTCTTCATTTGAATACAATGCATTAATATTAAATGAATGCATCAGTCTAGTGGGATAACATATGCTTATTAAGTACTCAATGAATATTAACCACATTTCCTTCTACTGAAGGTCTAATTGGCTTAATTACAAATAATTGCAAATAATTGACTAATTATTGGCAAAGCAGGAGAAAGGATTCTGGTTTCCTCACTCTCATTTCAGTATTTTGTTCGTTCACCTACCTACCATTCTGTGAAACAAAGTAGATTGATTTTTCTAAATTTTTGATTACCTTCATAGAGGTAACCAAATGTTATACCAATTCTATAGAATTAACCATATCTTTTTGTTTTATAATTTATTTCCATTTAATAGTACATCTTTATGGTATACAATATGATTTTCAAAGCATGCATGCATTACATCCATGTATTGTGTTTCTATATCCTTTAGACAATCAGTTCCAGTCCTAGAGGGCGGAGACTTGGAATATATCAAGTCGAGACATACAATGTCCCTCCTTTATCACCTGGCTTGCTACACTCCACAGTAAATCTTACATATTTTTCCACTTTCTGTCAAAAGCCAGGGTTTTTTTATGGCTGAATAGTATTCCACAGAGTATGTGTGCCATAGTTTTTCTACCCATTCATCTGTTCGTAGGCATTTCGGTTGGTACCATGACTTGGCAATTGTGAATAGTGCTGCAATAAACATTGCTGTGTAAGCGCTTTTCCGATTAAGTATTCTTCTGTCCTTTGGGTAGATACCAAAAAATGGGATTGCTAGATCATACGGTAGTTCTATTTGTAGATTTTTGAAGAATCTCCAGATTGTTCTCCACAGTGGCTGGACCAATTTACATTCCCACCAGCAGTGTAAGAGAGTTCCCCTTACCCCCACCAGCATTTATCATTTTTTGTTTTTTTAATCATAGTCATTCTGACTGGGGTTACTGTGTGTGAAAGAATAGGTTCTGAGGAAGGACATTTAGAAGAAAAATAGGGAGGAAAATCATTAATAGGACAAAGAAATTTGATATTATCTGTTGAATTTTTTTTATAGTTTTATCAACTGGACTAGGGAGAAATGTTCACCTGTTGAAATATTTGCTTCATAAGATAAATAACGTGACTGAATGTATAAAAAAAAGGAATTAAAAAATGAAAAAAAAGACATGCGTGCAGTATGTGATAGTCAAATTTAGAATATTGCTAAATGCATATTTCTGAACAAAGAAACTTACATTTCTGTGTCTGTTAAGCACTTTTTTCAGAACCCCTCCCAACCATGCCCCACCCACCCTTCCCATATAGTCTCTGGTATTTATACTATTCCTCTCTACTCTTTTGCCTTCAGATATTTTGATTTCTGCTATCAAGTGCAGATTGGTACACACTTAGTGGGAATATACAGTATTTGTCTTTCATAGTCTGACTTATTTCTCTTATAATCAATTCTTCTATGTTCATCCACTTTGTTTTGAATGACAGAATCTTGTTTATGGTCAAATAATATTTCATAATGTATATTTGCAACATTTTTGCAAATTACCCTGTAGAGAGGATGGCCACATGCTAGTACTTCTCCTCCAGTTTCCTCTTGGGATTATGTGTATGCATGTACATATGCCAGGCATGTTTGGACTTGAAATGCAGTCAGTCATGTGGGATCCAGTACCTTAAACTCTATGCCACTTGCTAGTCCCAAATTATTTACATTTTATACTTATATATTCTTGTAAGTGATAAAAACATTTTATCCTAGAATAGCACTTTATTTTATTTCTATTTTAGTTTTAATTATTAATTAATTAATTTTTAAGGGCTTTGCCAAAGGGCGCATGCACTCACCAGAGAGTAGAGAGACAGTGAGACAGAAAGTGAGAAATCTTTCCCCCAGGGGATTTTGAAGTTGGGCAGTGAGTTACCTCCTACTTTATTATGTTGCACAGCATTGCCTTGGTGATATAAGGTCCCTTGTGATTCCAGACAAATTTACAGCTGTTTTTTCTATTTCTGGTAAGAATGTCATTAGTAATTGGATTGGAATCACATTGAATATGTAAACTAATTAGGATAAAACTGATTGTATTGATTCTTCCAATCCAAGAACACAGGATGTCTTCATTTTTTGTATCATACTCATATTATTTTTTTCAATTTTTCTTATAGAGATCTTTTATCTCTTTGCTTAGTTTTATTCCTAGGTATCGTATTTGTTATGTGGCTATTGTAAATGAGATTGCTTTCTTCCATTTTGTCTCAGTCTATTCACTGTTGGTGTATATAAATGATATAGATTTTTGTATATTGATTTTGCACCCTGCTGCTTTACAGCTTTAATGAATTTATCACAGCCAAGAAGAAGGTTTTTTTTTTATTTTTAATTGTTGTCATGGATTCCTTTGAATGTTCTATGTATATAAAAGTATCAGCTGCAAGTAGGTACAGTTTGGCTGTTTCTTTCCTATCTGAATCCCCTTTATTTTTCTCACTTGTTTTATTGCATTGACTAGTGGGAAGTACTAGTACTCCCCACACTACTTTCAACAAGAAAGTGGAGAAAATGGGCACCCCTGTATTATTCCATGTTCAGGTTGATGTTAGCAATTTGTCTCTTTTGTATAGCTCTTATTGTGTTGAGGAGTGTCTCTTCTACCCCTTTTTTGTCAAATGCCTTTTCTACATGCTGAGATCATGTCTTTTTTTATCTTAGTGTCTAACAGTGTAATGTGTTACCTTATTGTTTTGTGTATGCTCAACCATTCTTGAATCCCTGGGATAAAGCTCACCTGGTTATAGTGTATAATATTTTTAAGATGCTGTTGGATTTGGTATGCTAAAATCTTGTCAAGAATTTTTTCATTAGTGTTCATCAGAGAAATTGGTCTATGGTTTTCTGTTTTTTGCGATGTTCTTGTCTTGTTTTGGAGAATGAGTTTGGTAAATAGTTTGAAGAGTATGGGTTAGCTCTTTTTTCTTAAATTAATTAATTAATTATTTTTTTATTTTTATATACATTCAATCACATTGTTTAGCTTATAAAGTGAACATTTCAATATGTGAATATTTCTCCCCAGTCCAGCTGATCAAAATATCAGTTCTTTTATAAAACTTTTATAAAATTCAGAAGTGAAGCTATGCCAAACTTTTCTTAAAAAAAATTTAAAAATTTTTGGTAGAAGACTATTTATTACTGATTCAATCCCATCTTTTGTTATTCAGGTCTATACATGTTTTCTGTTACATCCTGATTTAGCATAGGTAACTTGAACATATTCAGAAATGTGTCCATCTTATCTAGGTCTTCCAGTTTATTGCATACAGTTTCTATTAATATTTTTCTCATAAAGTTTTGCATTTCTGATATATCAATTATAATATTACCAGCTTTGTTACTGACTCTGTTTTCTTTCTCTGTTGTTCTTGATTAGTCTCTCACAAAAAACTATTTTTTTGCTTTTAAATTTTTACGTAGTTCTTTAATTCTCAATTTATTTCTGGTCTAAGTTTTACTATTTCTTTTCTTCTGTTTCTTTAGGAGTTTTTCTGTTGTTACTGTTCCAGATCATTTAGATATGATGTTAGGTTATTTACTTGTTACCTTTCTTTTTTTTTTTCTTGTGAGCACTAGTGGCTATGAACTTCCCTCTTATGACCACTTTTTACTGTTTCCCAAAGGTTATGGAGAGTGGTGTGTTCATTATCTTTGGTTTCAATGAATCTTTTGATTTCAGCCTTAATTTCTTCAGTAATTTGAAAGTCATTCAGGAATAGGTTGTTAAGTTTCTTCGAGAGCTTGCTTTTTCAAGAACTCTTCCTGTATTTGATTTCAAGTTTAACTCCATTACGGTCAGGGAAAATGCTGGATATAGTATCTATATGTCTTAATATTTTTTTCTCCTTTGAAATGAGCTTTAATATTATTTGTATTTACAGTGAATATGACATTAGCTATTTATTATTAGTAGTAGTAGTAGTATACATTCATCACTGTACATCATTTAGCTTGTATAGAGAATTTAGGCAACAAAAAATGCATCTCAGACTAGTCCAGTGAGAATACCATGCACATCATCATTTAACATGAAATAAACCATTTCTGTGTCTCACAAATGTCTTACCTCTATTTTTTCCCTAATTTCCTTTTCTAAACTCTTCCCTTCTCCCACTCTCCTTCCCCACTGTTTCCAGTGTCCATAAGTATTTTCATTGCTTTTATGTCCTCCAGTCTTGCAGTCTCTATGATAGAATGCAGACGGTTGGTATGTTACATGGAGATATACAATGTCTCTCTTTCATGACCCGACTCACTTCACTCAGCAATAAATTTTCCATATTAATTCACTTTCTATCAAATGCCAGGGTCTTCTTTTTTATGGCTGAATAGTATTCCATGGAGTATATTTGCCACCCATTTTTTTTTCTTTTTTTTTTTTTTTTGGAGATGTTTTTGCTATAGGGAACATGACCTCACCAGACAGACAGAGAGAGACAGAGAGACAGAAAGCGAGAAATCACCCCCTGGGGGCATGACCACACCGCAATCCCTTCTCCTCCTTTCTCCTCTCAGGATCTTGGGCATACACACACACACGCCCAGTGTGAGTTTAAGCCACCAGGTCCGGGACTCGAACTGCGGTAGACTACATGGGAGTCCAGCAACAAAGCCATTACGTTAACTGCTGGTTCCGTGTGCCACACATTTTCAATCCATTCATCTGTGACATGAGGGTTGGTCCTATGTTTTAGCAATCATGAATAACACCACAATAAACATAGATGTGCGTGCACTTTTCCAAATGAACATCCTCCTGTCCTTTGGGTAGATATCTAGGACTGGAATTGCTGGATCTTATGGTAGTTCTATTTGTAGGCCTTTGAGGAACCTCCATATTGTTCTCCACAGTGGAGCAATTTATATTCCCACCAACAGTGTAGGAGAGTTCCCCTTTCACCACATCCTTATAGGCACTTATTTATTTATTTATTTATTTATTTAATCTTCACCATTCTGACCAGGGTAGGTGATATCTCATTGTGGTTTTGATCTGCATGTCCTTTATGATGAGGGATGTTGAGCATTTCTTCATATACTTTTTGTTGCTCGTATGTCTTCCTTAAAGAGTTGTTTATGCAGCGCATTTTCCCATCTTTTCTATATGTTTAAATTTGTAGAGACTTGTCTTTTTTGCTCTCTTATGTGATCTATCTTTGGAAATGTTACATGTGGAGATGAGGAAAAAAAAGTCTATTTTGTAGTTGCTGGATGAACTGTTCTATATGTGTCACTTAAATCCATTTGGTTTATGGTATCAACTAGCTCCTGTGTCTCTTTGCTTATTTTTTGACTAGATGACCTGCCCATTGGTGACAGGGGCTGTTGTTATTCCCAGCAATTATTGTGTAAGTGTCTATATGTCCCATTAAATCTAACTGTCTTTCTTCACCTATTTGGTTGCCCTGGCATTCAGTGCATAAATATTTGATTGTTATATCTCCTTGGTGAACTAATCCTTTTTGAGCTATGTAGAGCCCTTTTTATCTCTTTTTACCTTTTTAACCTAAAGTCTATTTTTTCTGATAGCAATAACACATCTCTTGCCTTGTTTTTATATCTGTTTGCATAAAATGATTTTTCCAGTCCTTCACTTTCATTCTACATATACCTTTGCTAATGAAATGTGTTTCTTATAAGAAACATATAGAGGGTTCCCATTTTTTTAAATCCATTAAGCCTACGTGTTTCTTTTAGTTGAGAAATTTAATCCATTAACATTCAATACTATTACTGATACTTGCGGACTTATCCCAGCTATTTAACTACTTTTTGTTTTTTTAATTCTTGTTGTTTTGTGTTCTCTTGTTTCTATTTACTTCCCTTTATCTTTCTAGATATAGTAATCCCTTTAGAATTTCCTAAGGAGGTGGTCTACTTTCGGTGAATTCTTTCAGATTTTGTTTATCTGGGAATGATTTTATTTCTCCTCATTTGAAGGTAATCTTACTGGCAATAGTGTTCTTGGTTGAAATTGTTTTTCTTTCAGATTGTTACATATCTTCCCATTCTTTTTTTTTTGGTAGAGGTTTTTCCTATAGGGCGCGTGCGCTCACCAGGAATACAGAGGGAGACAGAGAAATAGAAAGCGAGAAATCACCCCCCAGGGGGGATGGCCACGCCACATTCCCTTCTCCTCCATTCTCCTCTCAGGATCTTGGGCACGCACGCACACACATCCAGCGTGAGTTTAAGCCACTGGGTCCAAGAATTGAACCACGGTCGACTACGTGGGAATCCAGCGACATAGCCATTACGTTAACTGTTGGTCTCTTTCCCATTCTTTTCTTACCTACAGTGTTTCAGTTGAGAGGGCAGATGTTAGTTAATGGGGTAAGCTTTGAAAGTAACTTGTTTCTCTCTTGACTTTTTTTTTTAATTAATTGATTTATGTCAATCGCTTTGATTTTTACCAGTTTCAATATAACTTACCTTGGAGAGAATCTTCTTATGATCAGTCTATTTGGTGTCCTTCTTTGTATTTTCTGGATTTGGATTTACATATGCCTTTAAAAATTTGGAAAGTTTTCAGCTAATAGATCATGAAAAAGATTTTCTAAGCCTTCACCTATCTGTTTACCTTCTGGAATATCTATTATGCAACTATTGACTGTTTAATAATTTGTAGGATTTTTGTATGTTGTCTTCATTTGTAATGGTTTGTTTACTTTCTTGGTTACTTAGGCTAAGTCAGAAATATTTTCTTCGAGGTCAAGTATTCTTTATTCTGTGTGGTCTACTCTATTGCTAATACTTTCAAGGAGGTTTGTATTTCCTGCATCATAGTTTTTTTAATCTCCAGAAGTTCTGTTTGATTCGTTTTCAGGGTGTCTGACTATGGAATTTTTCTTCAAGCCATGGAAAGATTTTATAATTTCTTTGAATCGGTTATTTGTTTTCTCTTGCACCTCATTGGGTTTATTTAAGATGAATATTCCAAATTATTTTTCTGATATGTCTGTGTTTTCTAGTGTTTTGTCCATTGTTGTTGATGAGCTATTGTGTTCCTCTGGAAGTGGAAGTGTCTCCTCGCTTTCTCATATTTCTTGAGGTTCTGCTGTAATTTTTAGTCATCTGTTATGTACTCATTTTTGATTCTTTGGAGTAAGTTTCTGTATCTGTGTGCTCATGCAGTACTTGATTATCTGATTAGCTCTGTTCCTATCTCCCTCTTCTACTATAAGTTGCTGTATGGTATCCACAGTGGGAGTTTTGGGGTTCAGATACATGGACTATCTCTCTTTTTACTGTTGGAGTGAGTATGGGGAGAGAATTTCTCCAGAGTATCACTGTATTCCACTGCTAGGCTCCTATATTCCCAAACCTCGCTGGTCCCAATGTGGCTAGGGATTGATGTGGGAATTTAGAGTGTAAGGTGGTGTCCAAAGTCACCAGATACTACACTCCAGTGTAGTAGTCTGGGCAGGAAGCTTTGGTGAGGAGTTTAGAAAGTATTCTTGCTTTCCTTCTGCTCCTTCTAACTCTAGGATTGTAGGAACTGAGATGGTGGGAACCCCTCCTCCCACTCTCTAAGCTTGGGCAGGAGGTCTTAGTGATGAGGTTAGTCCTGGTGGCTCTGCTTTCCTGAAATGTCATTTAAAATAACAATGTTTTTACATCTCATAAGTGTGTTCATTATATAATATAATAGACCTTCAAAAGTATCAATTTCTTTTACAAAAATTATCAAATTATTAGTTTTGAAGCTTCTCCTATTTAATAAAGCATTATTTAAATCTTATTTTCCAAATCTCTATTGATTTAAATGCCACATTCTCAAAAATATCACTTATATTTACTATTTTTCTCTTCCATTTATTGTGAAATTTTATACTATCAAACCTTATTTTTTTAAATAGATTTGAAGTTCCATGATAGAAGAAAAACCTCAGTCTTGATTAATAAATGCTGTGTTCTTAATTTAGTCCACCATTTCTTTCATTGTATTCTCTAAGGACTCAGTATTAAATAAAAATATGGGAAGTTTAGTCTTTTAGATATGTCTTGGTTCAATTATTCTAGCTACTTTGGCTTAAACACCAAAATTGTGACTAAAATAAAATAATTTTAAAAATCTGTCATTGAGACCAGCAGTTGAGACCGGCATAATGGCTATGTTGCTGGACTTCCATGTAGTCGACTGCAGTTTGAGTCCTGGACCCAGTGGTTAAATTCACGTTGGGCATGTGTGCGTGCGTGCCCAAGATCTTGAGAGGAGAATGGAGGAGAAGGTATTACAGTGTGGCCATCCATCCCTGGGGGTTGATTTCTCACTTTCTGTCTCTCTGGCTCTCTGTCTTTCTGGCAAGTGCATGGGTCCTATAGCAAAATCCTCTCCAAAGGGAAAAAAAAAATCTATAATAACCCAGCCCATCACCATCATGATTTTCAGAACACATGTGTCAATAAAATTTCCTATAAAAAATAAAATTTACTTATTAAAATTATGAGCATAGAGATATGATAAATGCTTGGAAAACATAGAATATAAGATATGATGTCTCTTAAGTATTAGTGACTAATGAAGAGACTATTTCACTATTTCAATCAACTATTGCTGTGTACCATTTATTTTTCAAATATATGTTTCTAGGTTTATGTAAAGAAAGCTTTCATTGTCCTGCCATGAAGGAGCTTAACTTCCATTGCTAGGAATCAAAACAGATAAAAATACATGATAAGCTATATAGTGCTAATTTCTCTGAAACTATTCACAAAATTAAAAGGAAAAAGAATGACGAAGTTGAAAATTTTTATTTGGTGAGAATGGTATCATTTAGTAAATCTTACTTCAGTGTTAATTTATTAATTTATTTAACAAATAACTATTAAATGACATTTTATTTTAGGTACTGTTCTAATCCCTAATAATACAGCAGGATATCACATACCCAGAGTTCCTGATCTTGTGAGACATAAATTCCAGGGAAAGAATCTATTAAGTAATTAAAAATAAATAGATCTTTGTTTCTCATTAAGACACAGTTGTTACTTGAGACAAATTTTCCACTTATTCTAACTAGGAAAAGCCATGAAATTGCAGCCTTTATATCTGTTTTCATGCTCTCTAAGAGCTACAGAAGCAGTAAGGGTTGGATGGAATAAAATATACTCTGTGTAGACATTTCTGGGGATATGGCAACTTTTTCTCTCACAGGGAAATTTGTGGATTTGGGATTTAATTTTGAAGCTAAATGTGTATGGACATGGGTGCCATGACAGGAACAGGAAACACCGTAAACGTTGTCAGTTGAGTGAGGCTGATACACAAACTGAAAAGCTGAATGGATAAAAATGCATTTCCTGTGAAGGACAGTGACTGAAATCTGGTGCTAAGTAGGAGCATGGTGAGCTAAGAAGGCAGGAGGCAGAGGAAATGCTCTTCTTTGGTGCATAGAAGTCAAACACATACTAGGAAAAAGCTGATTAAAAAAGGCCAAGTGGGTCAGCAGGTGGCAACAGCAAAAAGGAGAAACTTACCTGGGGGAAGGTAATATCATCTCTATCTGCTTCCCTCGGATGTGACTTGTAAAAAAATAAAATAGTTGTTAAAGAGGCAGGTAATATGATTTTGTATTTAGAGGAAGGGAATAATCAAAATTGTTAGAGTTAGAAAAGAAATTTCAAAAACTTTCATTAATTTATAATGGAAAATATATACATTGGATCAAAAAAAAGTAAAAATTATAAAAATAAATAAATATAAGAATAAATAAATATAAGAAAATTTTGTAAAAAATTAAAAAAAAATTAGAATAAATAATAATAATAAAACTTAAAATTCAAATGATATGCCTATAATATTTTTAAAGGCTGAAGAATGAGGTTAATAAATATCCTAGATAGAACACATGAAGGATTAGTGAATTTAGTAAGCCATCAATAAAAACACCCAGATTGCTTCATTCTTTCATAATGAAGAGAACATGCAGGGAAAACAGAATGAATCATCTCTTAACATCTATTTAATTATTGTTCCAGAAGAAATGTACAGATGAAAAGGAAAAGGCTATGTATATATGTGTGTGTGTGTGTGTGTATGTGTGTATGTGTGTGTGCGCATGCATGTGTGTGTGTGTATATGTGTGTGTGTATGTGTGTGTGTGTGTGTGTGTGTGTATATTTGCCATAGAGCATGTGCACTTGCTGGAGAGAGAGAGACAATGAGAGGAAAACTGAGGTATCACACCTTCCACGGAAGGTATGGCCACACCGCAATCCTTTCTCCTCTATTTTCCTCCTGGGATTTTGGACATGCATACACATGTACCCAGTGTGATTTTCAAGTCACCAGGGCTGGGACTTGAACGACTTTTGGTCATTTGGGAGTCCAGCACATTAAGCACCATGCCACTAGCTGCCCCCCATCACCTGTTATTAATAAAACTCATATAAAAATAAAAGTAAAGGCACACCTCAACTTAATAAAGAAAACATACAAAAAAAGAAATAACATCAATATGTACAATTATTGTGTCAATTAAAAATAATGTCAAGACTAGCAAGTAGCATGGTGGTTAAGGCATTGGACTCCCACAATGGCTAACCTTGGTTTGAGTCTTAGAGTTGGTGCATGTGTGCGTGCATGCCCAAAATTTCAAGAGGAGAATGGAGAAGAAGGGATTGTGGTGTTACCATCACCATGAGGGTAATTTCTCACTTTTCCTCTCTGACTCTCTATTTCACTCTGGTGAGCATGCACACTCTATGGGAAAGACCTGAATAATAATAATGATGATGGTGGTGAAAGACCAAATACTGTTTTTTAAAGTATTGAAACAAAGGAAGGATGTCTGTTCTTGCCCCTAATATTAATATCTTTGCTGGACATGTAACAAGCTCAATAAGGCAGAAATGGAGAAGAACATGACATAAAATATGCCCAGGGGAAATAAAAGAGTCACTATTTGTGGATGATACATTTCTCTAAAGGGAGAGTAACAAGAAATCTGCAAACAGATGTTCTAAATTGTAAATCTTATAGAACATACACAAAAGCTGTATACTAAAATCTACAACCCTTGGACCAGCAGTTAGCATAATGGCTGTGTTGCTGGACTCCTATGTAGTCAACCGCAGTTTGTGTCCTGGACCCAGTGGCTTAAACTCACGCTGGGCGCTTGTGCGTGTCTGCCCAAGATCCCGAGAGGAGAACAGAGGAGAAGGGATTGTGGCATGGCCATCCCCCCCTGGTGAAGGTGATTTCTTGCTTTCTGTCTCTCTGTCTGTCTGGTGAGTGCATGTGCCCTATAGCAAAAACCTCTAAAAAACAAACAAACAAACAAACAAAAAAACCCACAACCCTAAAGCTAGTTTGCTTCTACATTAATGACCAAAACATTATGCTAACTCAGTCCTATAGCTGGGAATGACATAATTTCATTTACATAGCCTTCTGGAAATTTATAAAACACAGAAGTTGTCACCAGGGTTTAAGAAGAGGAGGGGGAACCAGCAGTTAGCATAATGGCTATGTCGCTGGACTCCCACGTAGTCGACCGCGGTTGTGCGCATGACCATCCCCTCTGGGGGGTTATTTCTCGCTTTCTGCCTCGGCACACACACACACACACGCAGAGTCTATAGGACTATAGAAATTAAGACAATTCAGAAAAAATTCTAGTGTGAACCTTTTATTTTGATAAAACTAACTTTAGAAATAGATGTTACATTTTCAAACTCTCAAATTTTAATTTAAAAAAAAAAAAAAAAAAAAGAGGGAGCAAAAGGGAGTTATTTATGATTATTGACGTGGGTGCAACTTGAGGGATGGGATCCCCAGTGGTGATGGAGACATTCTTTTTTTTTTTTTTCAAAGAAGTGTTTCCCTTAGGGAGAAAGAGAACAGTGAGAGGGGGAAAGGTGTATCCCCTAGGGAGGAATGGCCATGAAGCA
>NW_006159523.1:633521-640799 GCF_000334495.1 Tupaia belangeri chinensis | reverse complement strand
ATCTTGGGCTCTCACACACATGTGCCTAGTGTGCTTTTCAAGCCACTGGGTCCAGGACTCCAACTGCGTTTGCATATGGAAGTCCAGTGATGTAACTGCTATACCAACTGCTGGCTCTAAAATATTCTGCATCTTGATTATATCAACATCAACATCTTGATGACGATACTGTATTACAATTTTGCAAGATATTGCTATTGGGAGAAACTAGGTTAAGGGTACACATGTAAAATTCTAGTTAAATACACACACACACACGCACGCACAAATGTGAAATTTAATTCTATGTGTCAACTTGGCTGGACTATGGCTCCCACATACATGGTCAAACATCAATCTGGATGTTGCTGTTGTGATGTTTTTAAGAACTGATTCAATCACATGAGTCAATTTCTTAAAATCTCTCTCAATGTATATTGCTCCTTGACACTTAAACTGGGGTTATTTATGATAAACCCATCATACATTGTAAATATCATAAGTCAAAATGCATTTGATACATTCACCCTAGTGAACATCATAGCAGGTCTCATGTTAAGTTTACTTTTCCACAATTAAAGTGAAAATAAAGTGAGAAAAGGTAATATACACAATATATCTTCAAATACTTTTTGTCAGAAGGATCTTCCTTTTTGGTCTCTTAAGTATCATAGAGCTCATGTGCTCACCAGAGAGAAATAGAGGGACAGAGAGGCAGAGGGTGAAAGCACTCCCCAATGGGACAGTCACACCATAATCTCTTCTCCTCCATTTCTCCATCCTGTTGGGATTTTTGGCTTTCACACATATACACCAGTGTGTCCCTCAAGCTACAAGGGCCAAGATTCAAGTCTCAATCAGCCATGTGGGATCCGGCTTCCTCAACCAAAAGCTAAAGGCTTGGCCCAGAAGGATCTTTTAAACTTATAAAAATGAAGTCTATATTTTTTTAACAAAGTTTAAATTTGTGTTGATGATAACAAAATAAAAATAAAAATAATGACATTACAGTAGATGAGAAAAAAAGTGAATGGGAGAGAAAGAGTGAAAGCTGATTATAAGATACAAAGGTATAGTTGGTACAGTTAAACTAAAAGAGACATGATTATAATTATGGAAACATTAACATTTAAGTGTGAAGAAGCATAAATTAAAATAAGTTAGGCCTTTTACAACATTGTTCCAGAAAATATTCTTGCCTATACACATAGATATATCACTTATTTTCTGAACTCATATTTCTATTATGAGTTCCAAGTCATTACTATATTCGGAGAATCTGAGGAAGGACATTAAGGAGAAAAATAGAGAGGCAAGACATTTATGGGACAAAGAAATGGGTTATTATCTGTTGAAGATAGTGCATACAGTATTCTCAACTGGATTGGTGAGAAAGGTATACATGTTGGAATACTCACTTTGCAAGCTAAGTGACATACATGATTGAATGTATAAAATAAATTGAAATAAAAATATGAAAAATAACTTAATACATATTGCTATAACCCAGCTATTGAAGTCTATTGTGGCAACTCTCTCTCCTCTATTGATTTTTCTCTAACTCGCTAAGAAATAATAAAGCTAGTTTTTCTTTAGAATATAGCAATAACTTATTATTCCCCACTCATAAATTAGGGCATTCTTCCTTCCTCTTGATTATAATTCTGCTTTTCCATAACCCATTCCTTGCAGGTTTTTTTTTTTTTTTTTTTTTTTTTTAGAGAGATTTTCACCATAGGGCACGTGCACTCGCCAGACAGACAGAGAGAGACAGAGAGACAGAAAGCGAGAAATCACCCCTCATGGGGATGGTCACGCCACAATCCCTTCTCCTCCATTCTCCTCTAGGGATCTTGGGCATGCACACACACGCACCCACGTGAGTTTTAAGCCACCGGGTCTGGGACGTGAACTGCAGGCAACTACATGGGAGTCCAGCGACATAGCCATTACACTAACTGCTGGTTCCTGCAGTTTTTTTTTTTTTCATAAAGATGCAACTAGTACTTGGTTTTGTATCTCGCATACTACAGCAGAGCTCTGTGTACATTGTAGCCTCTTAATATTTGCTCAATGTATCTAAATCTGTAATTAACAAATGCTACTTTTAGAAATGAAGATGTGTTATATTTATTACAGAGGCTGCCCAATTGAATGAATAAGAGTGATCAAATGTGCATGGAAATATAGGAGACATATTTTGAAATTGTTTTAAAGCAGTTTGTGAATGTTAATGAGTAGTACCCTTTTTTTTAATGAGCAGATGGTATAAAACAATCATTGAAGCCAGAGGGAATCAGTTTAGCTAAAATGTTTTGAAAGGATGGCAGAGAGTCTCAAGCCATAATAGAATCCCCCAACCAACCCCCATTTTGGAAAGACCTACTTTACGGTCTATTTTCTCCATCTTTCCAAGATGCTACATCTGAATGATGCTGCAATAGAGCACTGTATAGATTATTAGTTTGACAGTTACTAGAGACGAGTTGGTGGAGAAACAACATGAAATGGGATGTCCTCTAGGTTCAGAGCAGTGTTCCAGAACTGAATTTTAGGTTTAGTACACTTTTATATAAATGAGTAGAATAAATAAGTAATTTAAATGCAGATGTTACCATTTTCTATGCTAGTGGGGATTGGTGAGAAGTTACAATCTGTCTTGGGAAAGATCTTTGCTGCTTCTAGAGACACTTTATTTCAGGAAAAGGGCTTCATAAAGAAGAAGCAATGTAACAGCTGTGTTTCAGATTAGAAAAATAAGAACACAAGGACATGTAATTTAAATATCAACATTAAAGCTTACAAGTTAGAAGTTACTAATAAAAATGATATTTAGAAAATATAGAAGTCAGTATGGCATGATGATTTATCTTATAATTGTAGAAGGTAACAATATTTAGCATAGGAAACAAAATAAAATAATTTTCTATGTGTTTTATAAATATATCTGATGGATTAAGAAGCAGGACATTATGAGTGAGTTAATTTGTTTTAATATATAGAGAAAGAGAGGCTTTCAAAAAGTTTTATATAGCAAGAGCTGATTTAAGCTATAAACAAAGAGAGAGGCTTTCAAAAAGTTTTATATAGCAAAAAAGCTGATTTAAGCTATAAACAAAGGAAAAATCCTCTTTTCTACAGTAAAGACAACTTTTTAAAAAGAATTATTTGATTATTATCTATTATTATTATTTTGATAGGGCCTGAGAGAGACAGAGATGGAGACAGAGATGGAGGGGGAAGTGAGAATGCAGGACACCTGGTCTGGGATTTGAACTGATGTTGGCTGAGGGTAGTCCACTGCCTTAATCACTGCACCAACAGCTGGCCCCCACAAAGAGCTTTTATTTCCTCATCTTGTTTTTTTATTTTTCTTTTGGGGAAATAGATATAAAATAGAAAATTAGTAAGAAATTTAAATATTTCAAGGCTTTGAAATTATTTAATTTCTATTTCTTAATTTATTCATTTCAGTTTGCCAGAGAGTATGAACACTTCCCAGCGAGGCACAAAGACATGCACAGAGAGAAAGGTGGGGGGAGGAGAAACATCCCCATGGGAGAATGTCATGCCACCATCCCTTCTCCACTTCTCATTCCCTTTGGGATGTTGGGCCTGCTCACTTCAGTACCTGTGGATCCGAAGCTTCAAATATGCAAACAGCCACAGGGGATCCAGCTGTCTTAACCACCATGCCACTGACTGGCCCAGTTTGAATTTAATTTTAACTGAAAAAATAAAAAGGCTAACAAAATTAAATTCCCTTTTAAGGAGCATAATTACCAGCATTCCGAATACACCAAAACTAACCAAGCAGCCAAACAAACAACCAAAACTACAACCAAAAAGTATTACATATTAAAATAGTACTGTGGTCTAGAAACCTGAAAATTAGTTTAAAAGAAAAAAAAAAGTATAGAAGTAAAAGAAATAAAGTTGTAGAAGAAAAAAATGCCAGTTAACATATATAGTTTACTTAACCAATTCTCTTCAATGCATTCCTTTTCTGGATATTAGAATAAAACTCAATGTTACTTTGGAGTCAGCCAGTACCATGGTGGTTAAGATGTCTGGACGACACATGGTCAATTGCATGGTTTAATTCCCAAATCCTGCAGCTTGAAATTCACACCAGGCACATGTGCCTGCATGCCCAAGATCCTGACAGGAGAATGGAGGAGAAGGGATTTTGGTGTGACTGTCCTCCTTGGGGGATGATTTCTTTCTCTCTTTTGGCAAGTGTATATGCCTTGTACCATGCCTTGCCAAGTACCAAAACTAAAAAAATCCAAGGAAAAACCACTACTTTTTACTCACTTCCCTCTGCCTGTATGTCTCTTAGAATAGTACATAGTAGGTACTCAGAAATAATTTATAAAATTAATAAATTAAAGTATTCATAATAAAGCTAAAGCAGAAATGACAAGCTTCTGTTATTTCAGTATATTAAGGAGAAGACAGTATAAATACTTCGTGTAGTGTTCTTTAAATTTGGATATTTACTTGCGGGATTATTTAGTTTTTGGACATATAGGTAAAATTTGAATGTGTGATTAAGAAAAATTTAAATAGTCAGGGTCGCAAAACTTGAAGCATATTAAAAACTTCAATTGTTTAATATATGTTATTTTCACTCTGAATGGACTAAACTCACTATAATTATCCTATGCCTAGTCCTGAAATGTATTTTTACCTTAGAATAAAATCATTATTCACCACCGTTCTTTCTTTTTTTCTTTTTAAAAAAGCAATTTATATTGTGAGCAAAAGTATATCTGTGAAAAAGACATTTTAGCCTTTAACAGATGGACTTATTTCAAGTCATTGATTTTAGGATGTTAAGAAAAGCAGTAGAAAAGTCTTCCTGGTAATTTTTATTGAATAGACTCCTATTAAGGATGGAAGGCATGGCAATAAATAACGGTAACCTTTGTGTAGCACAGCTCTAGGCGGTATTAAGGCCAAAAACTTCTCATGGGATTGAAGACAATTCTGGTGCTAATTACCCTTTTTTTCTATATGAAATGTTAACTGTCTAAGAATTAATGGAACAAATCCTTTCAACTGATCTGATGTTTCAAGAGTTATGTTATCCTTAAATGTCTCAGTTGTGCAATGATAATCCGTACACTCTTGGTGTATTTTAAGCCCTTCTCTTTTCTTTTACACTCTGAGAATTGTAAGGCCTGTGTATCGAAGTGTGTGTTTTCGCCTCTTGTACTTGATAAGGGCCACTCATCCAAGGACACAATCCCACATGGAAATGTTACTGAAGTTTGGGATTTGACTGACACAGCATAATAAAGCTACTTGGTCTTTCTCCTCACTTACAGAGCCATCAATCCCTGCACAGATGGACATGGAGATGAAACGTCCAGACAAGCGTGGAGAATGGCACCTTGTCCCTGTCATAGACGCAGTGGGTAGACAGCACTGAGAAAGCCTGCAGTCCCAGGCTATCCCCTGGTGCATCAGTGCTCTGTACGGGGACTGACCAAGCCACAGTGATGGTAGGAATCAGAAAGATTGGGTAACTTCCTGCCACTCTGCTTTAATCCTGGAGCCTGCTATTTGCCATCTTCATGAATGCTATCATATGTTGGAAAATTAGTTTAACATTCAAGGCTAAATCTTGAGGTCCCTTTAGCAATTTAAACTTCACTGAACAATGCCGATCAGACAAAAAAAAAAAAAAAAAAAAAAAAAAAAAGGAGCTATTCCACATGGCTGCTAGGAGTAGGGTAGGCAAAGCAACCTCCCAATGTGTCAGGTTATTTGAAATGGTGTCCAAAAACCCTGATTTGAAGAGAGAGAGAGAGAGAGAGTTAAAGAGACCATGCTTTTGAATTACGAAGCACACATATCTGTCGATGAAAAGTAAATGAACCATTTGGGAGTCATAGAAAAAATATTTAAACTCTTAAAAATAACATCATTAGGGCTGGCAAGAGGCATAGTAGTTAAGGATACTTGACTCCCACATGGTTGACTACTGTCCAAGTCCCAGATCTGGTGGTTTGCTTTTTCATTCTCTCTCTCTGTCCCTCTCTGGTCAAATTATGAATGAATAAATAAATAAATAAAGTTTAATAATGTATATTTTTTAATTACATCATCAATATGATCTGTAGAAGGAAGCCCACCACTCACTGTACAAGTCCAAGATACTTCTCAAGGGCCACAAAAACTAGAGTTTTGAGAGATTTGCAGGAACACATATCTGTATGTGTTGTTCATCTAGTTCGATGCATCCTAAGGATATGCACAGGAGGCTAATAAGAAGGTCAAAATGCCAAAGTGGCAAGTTATTAGGAAAATGATATCATCCACAAAAGAAATTAATGAACTATTTAGAAAAATATACATGGAAGTTAACTATAAAATACCATTTTGGGAAAATATAACCCAAGTAGGTAGAACTATTGGAGTTCCTTAACGGTGACTATCACCTTCAAAAGTCATTTACTACAGGGACCTAAGTGGTCATACTAGAAACATGCGATAAACTTTAGCCCCTCATCAATGAAGCCAAGTTTTTATCTGACTCATATTTTTTTTAACTGCACACAGAATACTCTTTTCATTGTCTTGATTTTTAGTCAGACATTATTATAAAATCATCAAATTATGGTTTAAATACAAGCAAAATATTGGGTCTACAGAGAAGTCGTGATGCATTTTTGCATAGAAAAACAGAAAAATACACCATGACTTTTCTGACAACTCAATATTATTAGATTTCTAAATTTTTCTATTTTAGAAAATAATCCCTCCTTAGATGAATTCCAGCCATTATCTAATTCTTTTCACATTTTATGTAATTGATTAACAACCATTTCTGAATCGCTGATGAATATTATGAGAAGCATTTTTTATTATTTCTGATCTTCCATCACATCTGCTGAAATACTTAGTAGGTCCTGGATACTTATGTTTTTCTTGAGCTCCCACGGTGTTAATCTGTACTCTCATGTTTCAGAGTCTCTGGACTAGAACGTAGCTTAATCTAGAAGTGGAATAGGTTTGGCCTCTCAAACAGTCTTAAATCCATATACACGCATCCTACATTTATTAGCTTCCTTCTAATCCCCATATTTAAAAACAGTAGATTTACCAAGTTTAAATTCTTATTCACAGAATTACTACCAAACTTCTTCAAGATCCTCTTAATAGCAAATGTATTGGTGATGATATTAGCATAATAAGAGGAATAGAGATACTTTGCACATTACTCTGGACTACCTGGGGAAACCCTGTGTAACTGCATGCCCAAAGACATAGTGGGTGAATTCCTGCCAC
>NW_006159523.1:574472-633509 GCF_000334495.1 Tupaia belangeri chinensis | reverse complement strand
GTGAATCCCTGCCACTGACAGATGGTGCTTCCAGTCATCTCTTTTTTTTTTTTAATTTTTTTATTTTTTAAATTTTTAAATTTAATTAATTTTTTTGAGAGGTTTTTACAATAGGGCACGTGCGCTCGCCAGACAGACAGAGAGAGACAGAGAGACAGAAAGTGAAAAATCACCCTCCAGGGGGGATGGCCACGCTGCAATCCCTTCTCCTCTGTTCTCCTCTTGGGATCTTGGGCACGCACGCACATGCGCCCGGCGTGAGTTTAAGCCACTAGGTCTGGGATGCAAACCGTGGTCGACTACGTGGGAGTCCAGCGACATAGCCATTACGCTAACTGCTGGTCCCCATGCGTCCAGTCATCTCTTTCACTCTGTGAGTCACACATCACCTGGGCTTCTTTTGTTTATTAACTTCCTATTTAGAGATGTATTATTTTTGCATTGAGAGTGAGAGATTACTAGGAAATGTATAAACAAAAAGAAAAAGTGGAGAAATGGTCTGTTTGGGACCTTTAGATGATGTATTACATAGGACTAAATATTCACAAGTATTTATTTAAGAAAAAGTCTTGGCGTTTAGGACCATTCTAAATCTGACCCTAAATGAATCTTTCAATTTTTCTTTTCTTCCATTCATCTTAAATTTAAGATGTAGATTAGTTTCTGTTACCTAAGGAAATTTTATATTTTCCATATTCTATTTTTTTCCTCATCTGGAAGAAGCAACTCCTCATCTATTGAAGTTTCATCACGAGGTAGCAACAGTTCAGTTGTAGCTTCAGGTTTGATTTGCAATTCTAGGTCTCTTGCTACTTCTGCACATCTGCAATTATTTTCTCAGCTGAAGTCTGAAACCTCTGAAACTCATGTATGAGAGTTGGGGAATCAACACTTTCTACACTGCTGATAATGTTGCTCTTCCTCTCATGAAGCACAAATTTTACTAATGACATTAAGAATGGTGAAGACTATCTAGAAGGTTCCCAGCTGACTTTCCTAAGATCCATCAGAAGACTCATTGCTATCTATGGCTACTGTCACTTTGTGAACTGTATTTTTTTAAATCATAAAATTTGGAAGTTGAAATGGTTTTTTGATCCACAGGCTACAGCATGTTGTTTATTATTATTATTTGAACAAACAAGGAAAACAACCAACTAGGTCCTACTGTTTCCATCCTCCCAAACCTCCTGCCTCAGCCACCCCGCTGGGACAATAGGCTCCCGGAGTCTGCAGAGCACTGTGCTCTAGCTGCCCTCACCACCATGCTAAGCGTGTATTACTGTTAGCCCTTGCCTTCATTCTGTGCCCAGAATGACTGCCCTTTTTTTGCTGAAGACTTCTCAAATATCTATTCCATGATACAATTATAGATATTATACTGTTTATGGAACCAGTATTTTCTTCATTATATGACAATACTTTGTACAAATAACTAGCTCAGAAAAAGGGTAACAGAAAGAATTTCCTTTACTCTCTCTTCTCATGCATTCACTAGTATAATGTCTACACTTCTTCAATATACGGAAGTCCCTTAGTGTGATAAGGAGTAATTAAATAAAAAATTAGAAAGTGAGACTTTCTCTCCTCTAAGAAGGCAAAATCCTTAGAACTAAATCAAATATTTATTTCTAGATACTTTTAAAAAATTTGACTTCTAAATAAATTTTGATTGAATTCACTAGTTTAATGAATATGCAGAGGGATTTTAAGTTTCCTTACCCATTCTGCCTCTAAGAGTTTATCTTTCTCACATACTTTTAGTATACAAAAATTACAGAGTAGATAGAATTTTAAAGAGAAAACAATATTTTGGCAAAATTATTAATCACCCCTGTTTCCTCAATTTTCCCTTAAAGGAGATCTTTATAACCTTTAATATGAACTAAGTCCTCAATGAGAGATAAAGTGAGAAATCACCTCTCCAAGAGGGATGGTCACCACAAACCATACTCCTCCAAATATTTTGGGCATGCATGCACAATACCTGGTGTGATCCTCAAACTGCCAGGAGTGAAAACACAATTGGCCATGTGGAAGTCCAGAGCCTTACCCACTGTACCTCCTGCTGGCCCCATACAGACTTTATAGAAAAACACTTTGCGTGTGAGTGTGTGTAATGTATAAATCAGACTGGATCATAGGGATCTAAGGATGTACCTAAGATAACTATTTTGACCAGTTTATACTTTACTCAAAATTCTGCAATGAAGAAGTAATTACCTGACAAGTGCATTCTGCAATTTAGTCAGGAAAGAAAGGTTTTGTTACTAAGAAGACGGGTTCTGTACATTTTGAACTCACTTGCATTCTTTTTTCCAGGGTGACCAGATGGCCTCTTCTTATAAATTTCATCTTACAACTTTCTTTTTTAATTTTTTTATTATTTTAATTTCCTTTATACATTTAATCACTGTTCATCACTACAGCTTGTAAAATAAATTTACCGAACATGAACACGCTTCCCAGCAGTCTGGTTGAAGGTATCGTTTACATCATCAATGAACAGTCCTCCATTCCGTTGTCCCTCAAATGTCTTATCTTTCCATTTTTCTCATCGATTCCTTTCCTATCCCTCTCTCCCATTTCCAGCTTTCTTCCCATACTGTCTCCAGTGTCTTTAACTGTTTTCCATGCTTTTCTATTCTCTAATTTTTCAATTTCCATGATAGAGTGCAGAAAGTCAGTATATATGAACTGGAGACATACAATGTCTTTCTTGCATAGACTGGCTTGCTTCACTCAGCAATAAATCCTCCATATTCATCCACTTTCTATCAAACGCCAGGGTCTTATTTTTGTTTTATTTTTAATTTTTTTTTGTGAGTAGTAGTGTATATGTGCCACACTTTTACAATTTAAAAAAAATTTTTTTTACCTTTTCTTATTGCTCATATTCTTGCTTCTCTCTGTTGTCTGCCTCTGCCTTCTGAGTGACTTAGCTGTTGTTTCAATCCTGTCATTTCACACGTCTTTAATCCATTCTGATCAGGCATTGATCACCAGTCCTGATCTTGGACTCTGTTGTAGATGTCTATGTGACAATATAATTAAAAATGCATGATCACTTCTTTTTAAAATGTTCTCTGCAATATATGTTATCAGAGTATCCATATTATGCATAAATACTGAGCTTAGTATGGTGTTCATCCTGAAGCCTACAGCCAGAGGAAATCAGAATGCCATTGCGTACAATATCTCATTTATACTTATGTTCACATATTTGTAAGCATAGCTACATAAAAGAGCACAGATTTGGACAGATCCAAGGTCTCTTTTCCATAATCCCTGTAGCTAAAATCGTTCTTGGTCATATAATTGTAATGTATATGTGTGTAATTAAATCAACCTATTTAAGTGCTGGTAATCATATTAGAGGAAATCAGAGAGAGATGAGTTAACCTTTGACTTACAGATTTATGGATTTTATTTTGTATGTAAATTAGTTAAATTCTATGCCTTAGTTTCCCAGTCTGTAAAACTGAGATGTTGTTTACTTCACAAGACTTTTTAGAGCAGTTAAAATGATGTATGTATTTGATATGACTTTTGGAAAAATTGTAGTTTTCTATAATTTTAATATTTTATTTTTTATTGGAATTAAGATTTTGCTATAGAAAAAGCCCAAACTTTTATACTCTGACTCCCAACCTAGACCAATCAATTTTGGAAATAACTTTCTGTAGTTTTCTCATACATGATTGATGATTGATGAACTGGAAGATCAAGCATTTTTTTATTATTTTACTTAAATAGTTTAAATACAAGAAAATACTATTATCATTCTTATCATTTTTAGTTTTTAAAATAATGCATCATAAAATATTATATTTATGTAAGTTTATATATTTATATATAGTGTACATATCACAAAAAATGATACTTTGTGAACTATTTCTTAAAATTATCTTAATTTAACAAAGAAAACCAGGAATAAAACCTAGGTTTACAGAATACAATAAAACTTTTAAAAAGTATCTTCTGATTTAAGGTTGGTTTAACTGAATAGCATTCTCTAAAAATCTTCAAATATGATTGATAGCAACATTAAAGAAGTCTTTCATCTTGAACTTCAAATAAAAAATGGCACATAGAAGAGAAGGAAGGGCATGAAACTGTCCCTAAGGAACCAGAAATCCTAAACAGTGTGAGATTGTAGCTTCACAAATGATTTAATAAAATTTATGATACAACATTCCTAATATTTGTGGACTTCCATAATATCAGCAAGAGACTCTCTCTTCAGTGGTGTGATGTATAGCTTTGTATATTTTTAAACACATTCTAGTTTCACACCCATGGTTCTTATAAAACATGGCTTCAGTAAGACAGTAGTTTTTTTTTTTTTTTCCCCATTTAGACGTCTATGTTAATTGAGTCAGGAAAGGCAATAATGAATCGAGTACACAAGGGTACAACGGTTTGCATAATATGTATTTGCTTCCCCTTTGTGAAGTTCACAAATTGAAGTGTTCACTGATGATCATAAATACATCATCCTGTTATGATGCTGCCTGTGGCGTTTGCCAAGGTCCGCAGTCATGGTTAATGCTACAATATAAAAGGGTTCCTTTGATTACTGGTTTCATAAAAGCAAACACATGCTAGAAGTACATAGAACATTAATGGGTATCAAAAATAAAGCCTTGCCAAAGGAAAAAAAAATAATAACATTGACCGACTCTACTAGGGGATTTTACTGCCCTCAAGATTTTCTTATGCGTTGCATTAACTAACTCAAAGAGAGTATCACGACTCTGTGTACAAGTGTGACACTCATGTTGTGATTTATATTTTTTCTTTTTTTTTTTTTTTGGAGAGGTTTTTACTATAGGGCACGTGCGCTTGCCAGACAGACAGAGAGAGACATAGAGACAGAAAGCGAGAAATCACCCCCCCAGGGGTGATGGCCACACCACAATCCCTTCTCCTCCATTCTCCTCTTGGGATCTTGGGAATGCATGCATACATGCCCGGCGTGAGTTTTAAGCCACAGGGTCCGGGATGTGAACCGCGGTGGACTACGTGGGAGTCCAGCGACATAACCCTTACGCTAACTGCTGGTTCCTGAGATTTATATTTGAGGAGAATTAAAATTTTCAGATATCTCAAATAAGAGCAATAGAGTATTAAGTAAAAACTTTCTTTTCTTTTCTTCTTTTTTTCTTTTTTTTTGAGAGTTTTTTCCTGGAAAGATAGAGACAGAGAGTCAGAAAGTGAGAAATCACCCCCAGGGGGGTTGACAATGCCATAACCCTTTCTCCACCATTTCCCCTCTCAGGATTTCGGGCACACACGTACATGCAACTAGTGTGAGATTTACGCTGCCAGGTCCAGGAACCGAACCATAGTCAACCATGTGGGAGTCCAATGATGTAACTACTATTCCACCTACCATTTCCAGGTTAAACATTTCTTAACTTCAAACTGAGTTAAAGAAGGAATGAATGTATTCACATGTTTATTACTTACCAAGAATGTGTATTTGGTCATTAAATCAGAATAGGTGAAATCATCATATGCTCTTCATATATTTATGTCCACCTAAAACATCCTCCAGTTTTTGGTAAAAAGTCACTACAGATGACCAGAAAATGATCATGGTATTTATGGTATTCTATTATCTATATAGAGAGAAGCAAATTAAGATTTTATAAATAAAGGAGTACCTAAACTGAACACCAAGTATTTAAATAACAATCCTAAATCCAACAGAGCTCATATTTTTGTGCTGCTGATTGGCTTGGACCTTCCTTAGGGAGCTGGTTCCATAACTTTATTCTACAAAAGAAAAAAATTGTATATCTACTGAATGCATAAATTATTATGTCTTCATTATGATCAGGAGTCTTGGGATTCTGCTATAGATAATTCCAAGATACCGTACCTTGAATCACATTGATTCAAGAGAATGCCAGTCAGACCTTGATAAGTTCCATCTATACCACCTAACAGCCCTGTGACCTGGGGTGCATGGTAGACTATCTGCACATCTAGGTCTCTTCACAGATAAAATGGACACCTATAGGATTGTTGCAAAGATTAAAAATAATATTTTTCTTGGAGAGGCTTTTGCTAAAGGGTGCGTGTGCTTGCCAGACAGAGAGAGAGAGAGACAGAGAGACAGAAAGTGAGAAATCACCCTGCAGGGGGATTGCCATGCCACAATCCCTTCTCCTCCATTCTCCTCTCGGGATCTTGGGCATGCACGCACATGCGCCCAGCATGAATTTTAAGCCACCGGAATAGGACTTGAACTGTGGTTGATTGCATGGGAGCCCAGTGACATAGCCCTTATGCTAACTGCTGGTCCTGTAAAAATAATATTTTAAGTGACTAACATATACTCAATAAATTACACTCAGTATTGTTGATTTGTACATGAGTGATTAGCAGTAAGTAATCTATTTTTTAGTTTTTATTTTTAATTTGAGCAGACAGGAGGGACAGAGTGAGAGGGAGAAAGAAAGAGAAGGGGAAAGTAAGAAAACAAGCCAACAGGTCTGATAATCCAACCATGGTCGGCCTTGTTGGAGTCTAGCTCCTTTAACTTCCATGTCACCTTCCGGCCCCCCATTATTATTTAGTAATCAGCATGATATATAAATATCATAGTTGTTGTTACATAGTAAAAAAGTAACACATATATGTTACATACATACTACAGTAAGCAGTAGTCTCCATTCTTAGAATGAAATGATTAAAACTTACCTTAAAATTAATTAAGCCTAATTAAAGAACACTTACAGTCATCCACCAGTAAAACATGTCATATTGCGAGAAATAGAAAGTTTAATAATCAAAAAAGCATGGTATCGGCATAGAAACAGACAGGTGGACCGATGGAACAGAATAAAGACCCCAGAAATAAACTCCCAAACATACAGCCAACTGATTTTTGACAAAGGGTACCAGTCAATCCAGTGCTAAAAGGAAAACTTCTTTAGCAAATAGCTGGAAAAACTGAATATCCACTTCAAAAAGATGAATCTAAAACCTTACCTCTCATCATTGACAAAATTAAACTCAAAGTGGATCAAAGATCTAAACTTAAGATCTCAAACAATAAAATTACTGCTGGAAAACTCTGGAGAAAATCTGAGAGACATTGGGGTAGGTAAAGACTTCATAAATAAGACCCCCAAAGCAGTCAATAATCCCAAAAGTAGCAAGTGGGATTGCATCAGACTAAGAAGTTTCTGCACTGCCAAGTACACAATAATCACTGTGAATAGTCAGCCCTCAGAATGGAAAAATGTTTTTGTAAACTTTTCATTAGATAAGGAACTGATAGCCAGAATACATAGAGAACTCAAGCAGCTGTCCCGAAAAAAGATGATCAACCCAATTAAATGATAGGGCAAAGAGTTGGAAAAACCACTCTCTAAGGAAGATGCATAAATAGCCAAAAGGCATATGAAAAAATACTCAACATCCCTCATTGTAAGAAAGATGAAGATCAAAACCACAATGAGATACCACCTAACCCCAGTTAGAATGACTAAGATAAATAAATAAATAAATAAATAAATAAATAACATGAGAAGTGCTGACAGAGGTGTAGTCAAAGGGGAACTCTCCTACACTGCTGGTGGGAATGTAAATTGGTCCACCCACTGTGGAGAACAATATGGAGATTCCTCAAAGATCTACAAATAGAATTACCATATGATCCAGCAATCCCACTCCTTGGTGTCTACCTGAAGAACAGAAGAATTCTTAATCAGAAATGTACTTGCACACTAAGGTATATTATGTTTGTTATGACATGATTCACAATTGCTAAGACATGGAATCAACCCAAATGTCCACAAACAGATGAATGGATTGAAAAAATGTGGCACATATACTCCATGGAACACTACTCAGCCATAAAGAAACAATAAGACCCTGGTTTTTGACAGAAAGTGGATGAATATGGAAGATTTACTGCTGAGTGAAGCAAGCCAGGTTATGAAGGAGAGACATTGTATGTCTCCACTTCATATATACTGAATGACTGCACTCTATAACCTAAACTGAATTAGGAGAGAATACAGAAACACAGAAAATGAGGGAGCAGCAGTTAGCGTAATGGCTATGTTGCTGGACTCCCATGTAGTCGACTGCAGTTCGCGTCCCAGGCCCAGTGGCTTGAAGCTCATGACAGGCGCCTGTGCATGCGTGTCCAAGATCCCAAGAGGAGGAGAAGGGATTGTGGTGTGGCCATCCACCCCGGGGGTTGATTTCTCGCTTTCTTTCTCTCTGTCTCTCTCTGTCTGTCTGGAGAACGCACGTGCCCTATAGCAAAAACCTGTTCTCCCAAAAAAGAAACACAGAAAATGGTAATAAATACCAGATACCATGTGAGAAGATGGTGGGTGAAGGAGGAGAGTCTGAGGAGGGACACTGGGGAGAGAAATGAAGGGGCAGGGAATATGTGGGACAGAGAGATATGTTATTGTCTGTTGAGGATGATGTGTAGAATATTCTCAACTGGATTGGTGAGAAATGTATACATGTTGGGATTTTTATTTTGCAAGCTAAGTGACATACATGATTGAATGTATAAAGGAAATTGAAATATATATTAAAAAAGAAAGTTTAAATGTCCTTTGAGTAGAAATTTTTACATTTGTAGGCAGGTGTAGATAATAACAAGTTATATATTGCCTCTAAATCAGGGAAGGGATATTTGTTGTACTGAAGATGCTTCAGGGTAAAAGGACACTAAATGCTGACACTGCAGTTTGATTTGATCATGCAACAGCTTTTTTCTTATTAGGGAATTTATTTATCAAAAGTAGCACTTTTTATTGGTACATGAAGCAAATTATTGAAAGACATCTAACTTATGTTTTCCATGATATTTTTACTAGAAAATTAAGAACAATAAACAGACCTCAAGTATCAAGTACTTCATGAAATAAGTCTTTTCCACAGTAACAAAAAAATTTAAACTTCCACTTTATAGGTTTATTTTCTCTTATTTATATCTTTTGAATTCTATTCAAGTTCCTGGTCTCTTCATCTCTTTTAAAGCCATTCTCAGAAATATTTCCTTTCAGGAATTTAAAAGCGACATTATGAATGATTTTGGTCCCTAAGATACTCTTTACTCCTCGTTTAGAGAATTCAAGAAACTTAGCAGTTTCAGATATCATTTGAGGATTGTTGATTTCTAAATGTGTATTTTCAACTCAATTATCTCTCTAGAGTTTCAGATTTGAGAAATACATACTGAAATTCCAGTGTGTAATCTTGCCAGGGCTTCCCTTAAGTACCTTAAATGCATCATGTCTGAAATAAAACTCATTATCACCTCTGTGAACTGAGTTCTTTACCTTGCTTGATGATAATACTCATGCTTTAAATCCCCAGATCAAATCTGTTACCAAGTCTTATTTCTCCTAACATATTTTTTCATCAAATTTTTTCTATTGTGCCTTTTCTATTTTTCTGCCTTGCTTTATGATTTTGTAATCTCTTATATGAACTTAGAACACATGCCAGACATTTCTTCCTTACTTGTAACAGTACTTCTTTCTCAAACAGAACCTCTGAAACTTCTACCGATGCTGTTTTGCTGTGTAACATCTTTTAATAACTTTTCTATATCTGCTGCTAAAAATGTTCGATGGGCACTTAACTTTTTGGCCCTTTAGCTTCCCAGTCTTCTATCAATCATTCACTAATTTCTACCTTCTCCTCTGACAATAGTGATAATTTATATTTGCTTGTGTGTTTGTTTCTCACATTCTGTTATTTGCCTTGTCTTTTTATTCATGAGCTACTTTCCACTGTAATCTCATTGCCCTAATACTTTTAGCCATTTTACTTTATTTATTTATTTATTTATTTATTTAGAGAGGTTTTTTTTCGCTATAGGGCGCGTGCGCTCGCCAGACAGACAGAGAGAGACAGAGAGACAGAAAGTGAGAAATCACCCCCAGGGGGGATGGTCACGCCGCAATCCCTTCTCCTCCATTCTCCTCTCGGGATCTTGGGCACGCATGCACAGGTGCCCGGCGTGAGTTTTAAGCCACCGGGTCCGGGATGTGAACTGTGGTCGACTATGTGGGAGTCCAGCGACATAGCCATTACTCTAACTGCTGGTTTCCTAGCCATTTTATTTTGACTTAATTTTTAAATCTTCGACCATAAATCACCTCTTCCAGGAATCATTTCCTTACTCTATCAATGCCTATGGGGAGAATATTCTTTTCTTCACATCTCTAGGTACATAACTCTTTCCTCATATTCACTGCACTGCTCTGTGATTATTGAAACGGTCAGAACTGTGTCTGTCACTGAATTATCTTTAGAATTGCTTGTTTAAATTAGTTTATGGTTTTAGATTTCAGTATGCTCTTCAAGGTGACTAAGCGTAATTGTTTCTTAGAGATCAGAATCCATTCTTCATCACTGGGCTAAATTCTCATGAGTTCCTGCCCCAAGAGAATTATCAATGATTGTGCTTCATCACTGAGTATAGCCCGAGTCTCAGAGCGGTATTTCCAAATTACCTCTATAGACTTTACTGGTGACTCTCAGCATAATACACAAAAAGTTATCTTACCCAATCTATTAGCTGTTTCCAACCATAAAATGATAAATTTAGGAATAGTGTTTGAAATTCTTCGTTCATGCAACTGGTATTCATGAATTTTAGGTACCATAGATTCATTTTATAAACATTACCCCATTTAGGCTGCACAACAATCATTGTTGTACATACTATAGTCAAAATCTATAATTCAGGATCAGAGAGAGAAAGCGATTTTTATCAGATTACTCTTTTAGAGATAGTTAAACCTGATTCGAATGCCAAAGTCCAAGATTTTTGCCACATGCTTAACTATCCTGTTTGTTTTTCTTCCTCATTTTCCCTCCCAGCAAGTTTGGAAAATATTTAGGAGAGTATAGGCTAGGGATTTTGAAAAAGTTCACTGTGCAATTGAAATAGTGTCTGAAATAGGCTCATCTAATCCACAGAGACCATGGTAACCAATGTTAAAAGATAATTTACTTCTAATTAGGAAAATTAAAAAACTTGCTAATCATATGATTTTTGTAAATGAGGCCTTCACTTTGTTTCTCTCCTGCACAAATAATTGTCACTAATACAATAATATTCAAGTGGGGCTCAAAATGAACAAACCTGATGTCTCCCCTATTTTTAGTGTAAAGACTTAAAGTGGCAAAACCACACCAACCAATAACTTCAGACAAGTTCACTTAGTGGACTCCAGGTCATTGTGACCTCTTTCCTGCACATCAGTTTGCTTGCCATAAATTGTGCACAGATACAAAATTTCTGTAAGAAGTGCAGTTCACTGCCTAGAAGCTCACTCTGTAGGTCATCCTCTGCCGGCATGCTATGAGAAGTGCAGCATACAGGTAGGGATATAGAAAGATAGGTAATCTATTATTATCTATATTTAGTTTAAGCTAGTGTTAAATTTATTTCACTTTAAAAATCTGCAAATAATGACAATTACATGATCAGATGTAATATATCTGCATTATGCGTTAGATGGACAGAGGGCTTCAGTAATCGTAACTGCATTGCCGAAGTTTTGGTGAGAAGTGGATGCTGGCAGGGAGAATGCACAGGAAATAGGGTTAGCTATTCACTTAGCAGGACCCTCAATCCCTCTTCTCATTTATTATCTTCCAGGAAGCTTGTTCCAATTCTGAAAAATGCATTGCTATGGAATATACAGACACAAGCACATTAAAAGTAATGGAATGGGATTCCTTGTACATTACTTTCAATGGGTTAATTCAATTTTCCTTTACAAATGGATATACCATTCTTCATTGATCCTGCTATATACTTTTTTCTTTTAAACAATTTACTTGTAAAGCAGAAACTTATGATACATGTGGGTAAGATATATATCTTTTCATCCAGTTTTACAAGTTCTATGGGTTTTCTTTCTTTGTTTCTTCTTTGCAGTTTTAAATGCGAAGGTACCAAATCTGCTTACCTCAGATAAACTATTTTAAATTACTATTGGAAGATATTTCTTACTACATTATTGAGCTATGGCATTTTATTTTCCTTATAGTCTGTAGTGATTTTGTATGAAAGGATACCATCTCTTTCTAGGTAACCTTTGAAAGGAAGCTGTCAAACACCAATCGTCTTTGCATGTGTTTCCAGCTTTCCTGCAACGTGCAAAGCGGAGCTGAGACACCTCAGAGTTGCACATTTACTGCCATCTACTGATAGAACAGTAAATATGTTCTGTGCAGTCTGATTACTCTGTGCATGTGTGTGTGCGCGTGCACGTGCGCGTAGTCTTTGAATAGTTTAGAGTAGAAAATGCATATTATAAAAATAAGAATTTTAAACATTTTTTCACTTGTATTATAATTTTATTTTTGCATGAAATCTGGGAAGTTCCCTTGTGTATGTGTGTGTCTGTGTTAATATATTTATTAAGTTCCTTAATATATATATTAAGTTCCCTTGTGTATGTGTGTGCGTGTGTGTATATATATTATGTGTGTGTATATATTATATTTATGTGTGTGTATTAACACATATATGTAATATATATACACACATACACACATATATATATTATATATATATTATATATATATACACACACATACACACACACATATATATTATATATATATATATATTTGTATTTAGTATAGTGACTTAGAAACATAGAATTTCATGTACAAACAGGCCTGAGTGGATACATTTACCTTAACACTATTATGCTGAGCCTGGATTTGTTGCCTGTACTTTCATATCTCTATCCAGTGCCCTCCCCAATTCAGTTATCTTCTGATAGTATCAAGATATTAATTTCCTTCTCATGATGACACCTGTGCCTAAGATATTTTATTTCAAAGGAAAGACCCACAAAATTTATTTTTTCATGATGCTGTTCTATGCAGTGCCCAGGAAATTATGAAATTATGATTATTCAATGATCAGACAACAAAAATCACAAGAATTTATTATTTCAAATGTATGCATTGAAAATAACCTCAGAAAATATTTCAAATATGTACTTTGCTGCTCAAACATATGCATTACAGGGCCAGTCAGAGGCATGGTGGTTAAGGAAGCCAGATCCTACTTTGCCAATTGCATGGATCAAGTCCCAGATCTGTTGACTTGGAAAACATTCCAAGTACGTGTGCATGGACGTCCAAAATCCCAAGAGAAGAATGGAGACGGGATTATGACATGGCCAGTCCCCAGGGGTGATTTATTACTTTATTTTTCTCTCTGTTTCTGTCTCGTCTCTCTCTTGCTCTCTGTCTCTCTGGAGAACACATGCATCCTATAACAACTTTTTAAAAAGCACACACACACACACACACACACACACACACACACTCATTATAAGACCAGTCCCGTAACCTAGAACCTAGAGCTTGAGGGAGATATACATTACATGTCTCACTGTGGGTTTTTTTTTTGTTGTTGTTGTTGTTGTTATTGTTTTCTTTTTATTAATTAATTTATTTTTCATTTCATGTTCTTGTATACATTTAATCACATTATTATTTGTCTTACAAAATGAATATTTCAACAGGTGACCCACTGTGGTTTACATTCTGGCTCCTGTGGCTTGAGAAACAGACCAGATACACATGTGAGCATGCCGCTAATCCAAACAGAGTAGAGAAATGGAGGAGAAGGTATCGTGGGGTGACCACGCTTCACTGGGGATGTTTTCTTCCTCTTTCTCTGCCTCTCTCTGGTGCTCACACCGTCCATCAATTAAAAAGGCAATAAATATGTTACAGTAATAATGGTGTCTCTGTTAGCTCTCATTACGACTTAAAAATCTACAACCGCTAGTCTGATATTATTTTAATTTATTCAATATTGAAATTATGGTTGAAATGTTTTGGTGTGTGATTTTCTTAGGAGTGTGACTTTCCTGTTATTTTAGTGGCATCTGGAAAACGTATTCAGTCATCCAAAGTTTGCAGCAAATATCTTAATAAAATAATTTAAAATAGTAAGTCATATGTTTAATTGCTGTAAATAGGGGCTAGAGCTACAAAATTAAACCATGCTAGTTAGAAGAATAGATATAGTAATTTAAAAGTTCACTGTCTTCAGAGTACTACAAGCATATCTTCCCTTGTTCATAAGAACTCATTTCTCAAATTGTGTTTTTTAAGATTAAATAGGTGCAGAAGCCAGTTTCTCACTTTTTAAGTCCATGTTCCTGTCCATTTACTCCAAGACACATAGCAGAAATGTGGAAATCTGCCTATAGATGTTATCTTACTACCTTCCAGCCTCGTTCACTACATTAGCATGACTGGGAATGTGAAAATGGAGACAATTTTTGCTTCTCAAAATTACTGAGGTAAATTTGTTTTACGTTAAACAACAGGTCAGGGAAGTAGAACAAATTCTATGTCTTACATTTGCTCATAGAGCCAGCCTAGGAAAACCAATGAATTAACACAGAAGTGATTCTTGAATTTCTTGTAGAATCACATCAGCTATAGAATTCATGAAAACAAAACAAACAAACAACCAGAAGACTTCAGGATACATTCAGTAGATTGAGGTCAGAATTCAGCATTTTAAATTTTGAATAGGTATCCTTAGCAATTCTAAGACAGATTTTCCCTAAACAATATTTTCAAACCACCTTAGTGAATTTATTTTTCAATTCTTCTGTTACTGTACTTATAGTGACTGTCACATTATAAGAGATCAAAAAACCTGATTTTTATCTCACAGAGGAGAATAACTCATAATTATGTGTTCATTTGGTATCAGAGACTCAAAAATGCCAGAAATTACTGCAAAGGAGTCCTGAGAAGAATCTGAGAAGGCAGATGAAAAAATGATGCCCAAGGCTATGAGTTCTGGATCTAAGCCACTTGGGATCACATTTCAGCTCTGAAATGTGCCTGTAACATTGGCAGGCCATGGAAACTTAGGAGTGCTCAATGGTAAGTACCTTATGGAAAGGCTGAGAGAATTAAGAGCTAACATGTCTATTAAAAACTACATACCTGGAGCCAGCAGGTGGCAAGGTGGCATAGTGCTTGAGGTGCTGAACTCCCACATAGTCAACCACAGTTTGAGCCCTGTGTCAGGCAGCTTGAAAATCACACTGGGCATATGTACATGTGTGCCCCAAATCCCCAGAGATGAATGGAGAAAGGATTGCGGTGTGGCCATTCTCCCAGTTGTTGGAAGGGTGCCAGTTCTCACTTTTCCTCTCTCTGTTTCTGTCTCTCTGGGCCTGGCCCACATGCTCTATGGTGAAAATCTTGAAACAAAAAAAACGAAAAACCAAACTATATTCTGGATAGTCTCTTCACAATGTAAATGTTGCATAGCAATTTAATGTACAAATAATAATAATAAAATACATTAAAAATACATTAAACTATACCACCTAGCTATAAAACAAAACAGAAAAATAAAAAAAAACCTGCACATTGATTAGCATTAGAATGCTAATGTTGCTAATTTAATTAACATGTTTATATTTCATTTAATTAATTAACATTTCGTTTACATTTAATTTCTTACTATGAAACTGAAGTATGTTTTTCCCTGTGTTTGATTACATATAAACCAGTTAATTAGACTTTTGATTCTATAGTTAAAAAACTGTGGTAGGATACAAAATCAACTTACAAAAAGATTTAGCATTTCTGTATAAAAACAACAAGCAGATAGAGGCAGAACTGAAGAGAGTAATCTCACCTACCATAGCCACAAAAGTATAAGATACCTAAGAATAAATATAACCAAGGAAGTCAAAGATCTCTACAAGGAAAACTATAAAAATCTTCAAAAAGAAAAGGAAAACAACACATAAAAGCAGAATGACATCCCATATTCCTGGATTGGGAGAATTAATATAATCAAATGGCAATTCTACCCAAATTAATCTGCATACTTAATGCAATCCCTATAAAACTACAAGAGACATTCCTTACAGATCTAGAAAAGACCATCAGAATTTGTCTGGAGTCATAAAAGACCCTGTATTGCCAAAGCAATCCTATGTAGGAAGAGCACAGTGAGTGGCAACTCACTCCCTGACACCAAAATTTAATACAAAGCTGTCATAATCAAAACAGCATGGTATTGGCATCAAAACAGACAGGCAGACCAATGGAATGGAATGGATATCCTAGAAATAAATCCCAAAACATACAGCTAATTTATCTTTGACAAAGGATACCAGTCAATCCAGTAGGAAATGGAAAATCTTTTTTAGCAAATGGTGCTAGAAAAACTGGGTATCCCTCTGCAGAAAATTGAATTTGAATCCCTATCCCTCACCATTAACAAAAATCAATGCAAAGTGGATCAAAGATCTAAACATAAGACCTCAAACAATAAAACTCCTGGTGGAAAACACTGGGAAAACATTTGGAGACATTGGGGTAAGCAAAGACTTATTAAATAGGACTCCTAAAGTACAAGGAATAATCCTCAAAATAAACAAGTGGGATTACATCAGATTGAGAAATTAAGGCACGGCAAAGGGCATGGTAATTAGTGTGAATTGACAACCATGGGAATGGGAGAATATTTTCGTAAACTCTGCCCCAGATAAGGGACTAATAACTAGAATACACAGGGAACTCAAGCAGCTTACCCAGAATAAAATGATTAACTCAATTAAAAAATGAGAAAAGGTGCTGAATAAACACTCTCTAAGAAAGACATATGAACAGCCTAAAAGCATATGAGAAAATGCTCAACATCCCTCATCATAAGGGAGATGCAGATCAAAACCACAATGAGATACCACCTGACCCTGGCCAGAATGGCAAAGATTAAAAATAAATAAATAAATAAAACATAAGTGTTGGCAGGAATGTGGAGAGAAGAGAACTCTCCTTGGTCCAGCCACTGTGGAGATCAATATGGAGGTTCATCAAAGACCTACAAATAGAACTATCATATGATCTAGCAATTACACTCCTTGGTACCTCCCCAAAGGACCGGAAAATGCTCAGTGAGAAAAGTGCTTGCACACCTGTATTTATTGTGGCAGTATTCACGATTGCTTAAACATGGAACCAACCCAAATGTCCCAAAACAGATGAATTGATTGAAAAAGTGTGGCACATATGCTCCATGGAATACTATTCAGCCAATTAAAGAAAAAAAAAAAAAAAACAAGACCCTGGCATTTGATAGAAAGTGGACAAATATGGAAGATTTTTTGCTGAGTGAAGTGAGTCAGACCATGAAAAAAAGACATTATATGTCTCCATGTAATATATATAGATTGTCCTTACTCTATGGTAGATACTGAAAGATTGGAGGACATAAAAGCATTGAAAATAGTATGGACACTAGAGACAGTGTGGGAGGAGTGTGGAAAAAAGGAATAGTGCAGGGAAGGTAATTAGTGAGAAACAAATAGAGACGTAAGACATTTATGGGACACAGAAATGTTTTATTACCTATTGATAATACTGTGTACTTTTAACTGAACTAGTCTGAAGTGTATTTCATGTTGAGTAAATTCTCTATATAAGCTAAATGAGGTATAGTGATTGAATGTATAAAAATAATTATTATAATTTAAAAGTTAAAATAAAGTAATTATTTTTAAAAAAGACAGTGATAGGCTGTTTGAGGACTCTCCCATGGGCCCTACCTCTGGGACTTTTATCCAGAGGAGGCCTCTAATTTCATGCTTTTCTGTGCAGTATGAAGTTCCTCCAGCATCTCTTTTAAAGGTGCTCCTATGACTGTGCTCAACTTTCATAGGAGCTAGTGTGAAAAGTTACTTTACAGCTAATTTTCTTTAACAAATATTCATTATGAATATTTGTTTCAAAAAAGAGATTGAGTGAGAATATTTGCAATTTTTGTTTTCAAGAATGACATACAATATTCTTTAAATATATATATATTACATTCATTCACTAAGCATCATCACAGCATATAAAATGCAATTTCCCAACCAGGATATACTGTATAGTGACTTAATCATACATGTTATCTTCAACAAATAATCTTCCATTTCTTAATATATATATATTTTTCCTCGCCCTATTTCTCACCCTCTTCCCACACCATCTCTGGTGTCTACAATTGCTTTCTATTCCTCCCTACCAAATTTTATCTATTCACAAAATATCTTTATTTATTTGTTTATTTACTTTTGGAGATCTTTTTGCTATAGGGCACATGTGCTCACCAGACAGAGAGAGAGGGAACGGCCATACCACAATCTCTTCTCCTCCATTCTCTCCTTGGGATCTTGGGCACTCACACACATGCGCCTGGCATGAGTTTAAGCCACCAGGTCCAGAACTTGAACTGCAGTCGACTGCATGGTAGTCCAGTGATGTAGTCATTATGCCAACTGCTGGTCCCTAAGATAGATATCTTAATAAATCTAAGCACTTTCAATAGCAAATTCAGTTGATATGCACATTATCTGTGAACACATGCCTGACTTTAGGCATGAAACTCTGAATAGAATGAAGACACTGTAAAGTAGTACCTAGCTGATGCTATATAGCTTACTGTGATCATTAAATTGGTACTTTTTAATATATTTTTTAATTTCAAGAAAAGCAGTTTTAGCTTCAATAAATCAAAATAAAAAATGTTAAAAGAGTTTTGCTTAAAATTTAAAGCCAGAAACACATCATACAATATTCTTAAATGTATAGCATACACAGAACCACATATATGAATATCTACATGTATACATATGTAATATGAAATGTTTATGTCCCTTACATTTATACAAACATATATATAATACAGATTTAGTGAAAACAACATCAAAAAATTACAATGTTTAGCCAGTAGTTCATTTGTTTTGAAGAGTATAAACTTAATGTTACAAATGCAAAAATCAATATTCTCCTGTTTCTATTCTGCTACCTTGCAACATAAGCTTTTTCTTGAGAAAAGTACTGTGCTAGGGAAGTTATATAATCCCAATAATTAATTCAGTTCAATGAAAGTTAGAATCATTACGAAAGTAAAATCTTAAGACCTACACAGATATCAAATAACTGTTGAAATTAAAATATGAGAATAAGATAAAACAATGTAATACACGGTAAATTTATATGCTATTCAATGTAATATAAACAAGATTATGATGATAATAAATAAATAAAAGAATAAAATATAAAAAATAATATTTTCAAGTTGTTTCTAGCTACCTAATAGTGTCCTAGACACACATGACTGTCCCCAAAATGCCATGCCAGGCCTTCCTTGCTGACACATTCACAACTGTGTCAGTGTTTATGTATTCTTCCACATGCTCTTCTTTCTTGGGGAGGGTTGGCCTCATCCTTAGCTGCACAGAATATTATAAATAGCACAGTAGGTAAAAAGATCTTTAAAAGGGCTGGATGGTGATGCTTTGGTAAAATATGACATTCTGCAAGGCTACCCCATATGGAAGTTCCTGGTTTGCTTCAGGAGACTTATATGCCCATGATCTGGGGCTAGTTGAGATTGGGAATGTATCGTGGCACCAGGACCCAGTTAGGGTGTTTTTTTCTGTCTCTTTCACTCATGAAAGATAAATGAATAAATAAATTTTTTTAAAAAAATCTAAGAACTAGCCTCAATGTTGGCCTGTGGATGGTGGTTCCTCACTACTATAGCCATTCTGTGATATGTGCTTACATCAATCTTCTTAGAGTACATGCACAAATAGAATGAACCTGGGTCTTTAATAATGAAGTTGCAATATTGATCAATCAACTCAACAACTGGACCTTAGGATACTTGTGAGACATAGTAAATACCTTCATTGAAACAAAATCATGTTATACTAGCCATACTTTAATTTTCTCCAGGAATTTTTAATTATGCAGTAGAAACATCTATTTTAACACTTCTAAAAGATATTTCTCCATGCCTAATGATTTGATATAAAAACCAAACCCACTATATTTTCCCCAACAGTCTCTTTCTACATAAAGGGTGATCAGAAATTTATACAACATGAATATTTGCTTCTGAAGATTACAAATTGAATGAAAACAAAGACATACAAATAAGCTGGACACTAAATGAATTTCTAATGAATTATTTCTCTATTCCCTCAGTCACCTAGCGCTCCTTTCTTTGGGCTCATTCTGCTCCTTTCCCTTTCTCTGTTCAGCCATGAACTTATCTGTAATTCGTTTGTAACGTGTACTCATGCAGTGATTTGTCATTGCCTTTTCATCTGAATAGACAGGGAATAAGTAGGACAGAAGAATCCAGATTTTGGTACAGGAAAGTCTGATTGTTCAGGGGCACCACGTATTATTGATTTGCCTAAAGAACAGTCCTCAATCTTCTTGCATTTTCAGTCTAGCTCTGAATTTTTTCATCCAGATTCTTCATCAACTTCACTAACTTCGAAAGTCTCTTCATCTTTTGCTGGTTCTGTTGTAATAGGCTTTTCTGTTGGTGATCTTTTCCCAGTTCAAACTCTCTTGGTTGATATTTTAGCTGGTAAATGTCTTCCAGTCATGGTTTTCAGGTCTTCATCCATAACATTCTCACATAGTGAACCCACTTGAGATAAGGCTTCAAATTTTGTCTTTTTTTGTGTCCAAAACTCTTTTTTTCTTTTCCCTTTTTTTATCTGAACCATGGCCATTTTTGCTGTGTTAACTCTATTGTTAAATCACTGTCTCCTTTTTCCTCTGCACCAACTTCATCAATGATAACAAAATTATGACTTTAAGGTTGTTAAAATCTGCCAGAGTCTTCATCCTCTTCAGTTACTTCATCCAAAGTCAATAAATGCAAATCACTGCCTTCATTCTGTATTTCATCTACAGTAGCTGAAATACAAAGGTCTTCAGGCATGTGAGAAGGAATGAACCCAATGAAATTCCTTACAGTATTTCCTTCATCCCCTTTAAGATTTAACATAACAAAAGCTACCTTTGCTGACTCATTTAAAGCTAGGTCTTCCACTGCTCTAATTTCATCCACAATCACCAAGTGTTCCTGTTTGAGAAGATCTTATTCTTTAACTGACAGAATAGAACAGTAACATCTTTAGACTCACTGTAGGAAATACAATCATCTTGGTCAATTAATTCATCTAATGTAAGAGGTGAGTTAAATTCTTTACCATTTCCTCCATATTTAGTTCTTCATCAGTAACTTCATCCACAGTGACTAGAGATTGTGTTAGATGTGCAGCTGCATCTTCTTTTTCCCCAAGCTCTTTCAGTGTTACAAAAGATAATTCTTCCTCAGCACCACAAGGAATAGAAGTTTTCCCCTTCTTTTTTAAGTTAAGATCAGATGAAGGAACACTTTTGAAACCTTCCTTTTTCCCTTTAGTGAATTCTGCTTGGCTTGAAAAAGATGGACTTCTTCTATAACCTCATCCACAGTAACACATTCATCCAGATAATGGGAATAATGGTTCCTTTTTATATTTGAAACTTCAAGTGGTTCTTTTAGTATTCTCAATGTTTTGTACATCCAAAGTCATTTGTGCCCTACACAATCGGAGAAACTTCTCTAGTAATGTACTATAGAAATGATCCCTGAAAGTTCCTATTACAAATTAGGAGTAACTGGTTTTAGTACATACACTTTATTCAACTACATAACTATTGTAATATGATAATACTAAGTGAAGATATGAAACACTTATAATTTATATAGGGCAATTCTGAATGTGTATTATTTAATCCTGTGAAACCATCATAAAATTCATTAATTCTGGCCAACTCATGGGGATGAATGGTTAATACACTGTATTCAGGCTGGGACCACCTGTAAGGCTTCCCAGTTACTTGGGTAGCTGGATTGAGGAGGATTATGAGTTCAAAAATGGACTGGGAAGCATGGAGAGACCCTATCTGAAAAAGAGCCAGGCATGGTGTTGTAGGTGTCTAGTTACAACAAGAGATTGTGGTGAGAAGATCCAGACAGCAAGTTCCTGCTTAAAAAAAAAAAAAAATCCACCATTCTTAACAGTATCTTTCTATCTCTATCTATCAATATACATATAAGCTTTGATATGAGGCACATGTACTCACTGGAGAGAGAAGAGAGAAAGTGAGAAGTCAATCTCCAAGGGAGATTGCTCTAATCCTCTCTCCTCCTTCGTAATCTTAGGATTTTGGGTACATGTATAGTTGCTCACATTGATTTTTATGCCACTGGGTCTGGACTTGAACTGCTGTCAGCCACATGCAATCCAGCTGGCTTAACCTCTGTGCCACCTGCTGGCCCAACAGTTATATTTCAATGTATCAAATACTAATTTTAAAAAGTAGTTTGACTTAATTACTTAATTTATGCCAACTGCTGGTCATTGGAAAACCAGTATTTGTTTCTACCTTTTACCCAATTATCTTTTATTTTAGAATATCATTTTTGTTTAAACCTCATAGTAGATGGCCCAGAATACACAATTTTTGAGAAGAAAGAACTATGGGGATAATTTAAGTTGGAGCAGTAATAGTAAATAAGGAAACTTGTCCTAATTAAACTCATCATCTTGTAGTAAGCAGAATAGTCGCCATCCTGAGGAGGTCCACATCCTATTCCCAGAACCTGTAGTTATGTTAGGTTACACGGTAAAAGGAAATTAATGTGGGATTACATCAGGCTAAAAAGCTTCTGCACAGCACAGGAAACAATAATCACAGTGGAGAGACAGCTCTCAGTATGGGAGAGAATATTTGTAAACCTTGTATCAATTAAAGGACTTACATCTAGTAGAACAAATAAAAAACTCAGGTAATTTATTTAAAGAGTAAATGAGCTGAACATACAACTTTCCAAGGAAGACATACAAATGGCCAAAAGGCACATGAAAAAATGTTCAACATCTCTATCATAAGGTAAATGCAAATAAATCACAATGAGATATTATCTTTGCAGTTACCATCAAACTTTATTATTTATTTTTTGTAAATAAATGAATAAGCAGTTTTTATTCATACAATATGCATTACCAAGTTATCTTCCAAAAACCAAAAGTTTTTTTGGTTTTTTTTTTTTGCTTATCAAGGTTTGACCAAAAATGGATCCTCTTCCTTACCTAGTTTTTGCTTGATTGTTTTCGTGCTACCTTTAAACGTTCTTCATTTAGAAATTAGAGTTTGAAAAGGAAATTCTACGCAAAATATGTTTATATATTTAATTTTACTGTTTGCCTCAGCATTTTGGTAGACCTACTTTTTTCATCAATTCCATTTAATCTTTATTCCCTGTACTGAAAATAAAGTTCAAAAGTGAAAGTATGATTATATTCCTAGATGTTTGTTCTTAAAAGTCAAGAAACTTTGTACTTCGCTTGATCTACTTCTGCTTTAGCATTATTGTCTTCGTTTTTTAGATTAATTTCACATTTTACATAAAGTTTCCATCATCATGTACTTAATATATGTGTACATTTTTCAATAAAGAACTTTTCATTTTTCTATCAAATATATCCTCCTCTTGAATGTCTAATCATCCTCCACCACCTACTCTCTACCGTCCCCACACTCTCTGTTTCCACTCTCTAGAGTCACAGCCATATTCTCCACCTACATTTCTTCAGATTTTTCAACCTTTGCCATAGAGTGCAAACACTCGGTACAAACTGAATGGGTATGTATAATAAATATGTATATTTCAAGGTCTCATTCACTTCACTCAACAGCAAGTTTCTATATTCCTTCACTTTGAGTCAAATGATAGGATATCACCGACTTTTATAGCTGAATAATCTTCCATTTTATACATGAACAACAGTTTCTTTTTTATTTAAGCCAGTCATCAATTTTTGGATATTTAGGATTGTTTCCATGTTTTAACAACTGGAATAAAGCTGCAGTAAATACAAATGTGTAAGCATCTTTCTGATTGTTTTCCTATTCTTTGGGTAAATAACAGGGAGTGAGTAGACACCAAGATCATACAGGAGCTCTATTTGTAGGTTTTCGAGGAACCTCCATGTTATTTTCCACAGATGTACTAATTCGCATTCCCACCAACAGTGTAGGAGGGTCCCCTTTTCACCAGAGACTCCCCAGCACTTGTCATTCTTTATTTTTTGATTCTAGTCATTCTAATTAGGGTTAAATGATATCTCATTATGGTTTTAATTTGCATTTACTTTATGGCAAGAAACTGAACAGTTTTTCATATGGTTTTTCATTCATAATTCTTATTTGGAGAGCTGTCTTTTCAATTAATTGAAAATCACACCTCCTAAGCTTATACTTCTCAGAAAGTTCTGGTGGTGAGTTGGGGCTAGGTGACCCTGCTTATCATCTGCTCCTGGATAGTTAAAGGGTAGAGTGGCACCAGCACCAGAAAGGTAGCCTTTCCTACCTTCTAGCTCTGCAACTGTGGGGAGATGGTTGGAGATTCTAAAGACTGAGGCAGTTGGTCCTCCCCCACAATGAGATACTATTTAAACCTAGTTAGAATGTCTATGGTCAACAAAATAAAGAATTACAGGTGCTGGAAAGGCAATGGTGAAAAGAGAACTATCCTACACTGTTAGTGGGAATATAAGTTGCACTAATTATGAAAAAAAAATACGTGATTCCTCAAGAACCTACAAATAGAACCATATATCTCCATAAACTTCCCAGTATTTACCTCTCAAATAGGAAAACACTCAGTAAGAAAGATATTTACTCATCCATGTTTATTGCAGCAATATTTACTATTGCTAAGTAAATAGACGTGGACTCAACCTAAATGCCCTACAATAGATGACTGGTTTGGAAAAGTGTGGCCCATATACAATGGAATACTACTCAACCATGAAAGCAATGAGATCTTGTCATTTGATCCAAAGTGGATGAATATAGAAGAGTTAATGCTAAGCTAAGTAAAGCAAGACAACCATTGTATATTCTCACTCAATGTATACTGAATGTCTGTATTTTATGGAAGAAATGGAAAGACTAGAAGATATAATAGAGAAAGGGTAGATACCAGAGATGGACAGGATGGGGTGGATGGTGGGGGCTGGGAGGTGGGGCTCAAGAAATAAAAAATAAAGAGACACAGGAATGAAAAGCTGTATGTTGAGGACTATGTGCACAGTCATGTCTTTGACTTGCTTGAGGTACAATGCATTTATGTTCTGAAAAACTATGTTGTATGCTATGAAGCTGTACAATGTTTTACTGTATATTAAAAATATATTTAAACTTTACAAAAAAAGGAAATGTAGGTGATAGGAGTTAACATTGTGTTGTGAACTGAATTTAATTCCCCCAAATTCATAGATTGAAACCCTTATAATAAATGTTATTTATTTGGAGATAGGCCTATTAGGAAGTAATTAAGGTTAAATGAGGTCAAAGGGTAAGGTCCTAATCTGATAGGATTAGTAGCATAAGAGAAGAAGAGAGATTTAGCTCTCTCTTGGCACAGATGCCTAGGATAGGCCATGGTTGAACACATACAGAAGGTGGTTGTCTGCAATCCCATTCAGAGACACTGCAAGCTGTGGGAAAAAAATTGGATTTAAAGATGGAGGAAGGGAACCAGGAGTCAGGGAAAATAGCCTGTAGAAACTAGAAAAGTCAAAGACAGGAATGCTTTTCTGAGCACCTAGGGAAAATATAGCACTGCCAACACTGCTTTTAGCACGATGAAACCAACGTTGAACTTCCAGACTCTATAACTGTAATTAATTAATTTGTATTTTTTTTTGGGGGGGGGGAGAGGGCTATAGGGCATGTGCACTCGCCAGACAGACAGAGAAAGATAGAGAGACAGAAAGAGAGAAAACACCCCATCAGGGAGGATGGCCACGCCGCAGTCACTTCTCCATTCTCCTCTCGGGATCTTGGGCATACATGCACACACGCCCGGCAGGAGTTTAAGCCACTGGGTCCGGGACTCGAACTGCGGTCGACTACATGGGAATCCAGTGACATAGCCATTATACTAACTGCTGGTCCTAATTTGTATTTTTTAAATTATTTATTTTATATATATTTTTTTTAGTTTGCTATGGGACATGCGTGGGTATGAGAGAGAGAGAGAGAGAGAGGAAAACTGAGAAATCAAGTTACCAGGTGTCCAGGACTTAAACTGTGGTTGGCCATGTGGGAATCCAGTGTCTTAACCACCATGCCACCTGCTGGCACATGAAATTATATTTTTAAACTGCTAAGTTTGTGGTAATTTAGTAGAGCAGCAATGGGAAGTAATGATCACAAAGCAATTTTATATTTAAGATTTGATACTTTTATGGGAATTCTGTTTTGTTACTTATAAATATGGCTTAGTAAAATGTTTGGTGAAAAATTGTTATGGTAGTAGTAGATTTGATGTTTATTAGATAACTATCTATAAAATTCATTATTTCTAGCATTATAGTGAATTACACAATAAAAACTATTCTCCAGCTTATGCAAATACAAACTGGTTTCTGGAGAATTTTTGGAAATATCTTTGACACTGATGATACCTGCCAAAACATCAGGCAAAGAGACATGTAAGTACCTCTGACAATGACAAGGTACACTTTTTATTTGAACTATTCTAATAAAGACATATATCTTCAGCAGTATCTAGCAGCCACTAATACTTCACATTGTTATTTTTATTTTAGAGAAAATAGTTTTTCTTGTGTTACTTTTCCTCCGATGTGTTTAATTTTCCAAATAATTTTTTCAAAGGTTTATCTGTTTCATCTCTTTCCAACAGAGATTTATTATCTCTAGATAGACTATAACTCAATTTCTTAAGAAAAATCCCTTGTTGGGAACTAGCAGTTAGCGTAATGGCTATGTCGCTGGACTCCCACGTAATCCACCGCGGTTCGTGTCCCGGACCCGGTGGCTTAAAACTCACGCTGGGCGCGTGTGCGTGCGTCCCCAAGATCCCGAGAGGAGAATGGAGGAGAAGGGATTGCGGCGTGACCATCCCCCCTGGGAGGTTATTTCTCTCTTTCTGTCTCTATGTCTCTCTCTGTCTATCTGGCAAGCGCACGCGCCCTACAGTGAAAATCTCTCCAAAAAAAAAAAAAAAAAGAAAAACCCCTTGTATTGTGTAAACCTAGTAGCCAAAAACCTTTTTCTTGAGTACATTCTGTGACCATATATATGATAATAGAACATTCAGTAATTAAGTGTCTATTAACATGCATATTTCCCAAATGTATTAACTATGCAATTAGTGTTCAGATCATGTTAAGTCATTTCATTTCTGTGACTATTAAGCATGAAAACATTGATAAGATGACATTTACAGCTATAAATCACATGAATAATTTTCTGTAGAAGGATAGAGAAAGCCAAACACATTAAATATGTAACTAGTATAATTTTAAAAATAACTCTTGAATTCCATTTACAAAACTGAAATATGGACCTTACTAATAAGAAGTTAATTACGACCCATTAATCTTTTCTGTGGATTGCCTCAGGTAATCTTAAATGTATAAAATCCCCACCCATTTGAAATTCCAAACCCGACTATTGTTTTAGCAGTTTCAGCTTTCATGATTTCAGTAGTGCAGGATTTAATGAAACTTGGCAATACTTCCACAGCATTGTCACTCTTGTTTTGTAATTATGTACTGTAGAATTTTCAAAACTTAAAGTAGAAACAGGAGGCCCATCGACAGCTCACCTCCGTGCCTAGGCAGCCCAGGCAATGCCCACTGGGGTTCTCTTCCCTGAGAAATCGCAGGGTCTAAGAATCATCTACTTGAGGAGCTGTAAGTTACGGTATGAGATGAAGACATTTGGAAACAGCTTAGAAAAGCTATTTCTTCTGCTTTCTCTTGAAATGTAATTGTAAAAATAATTCTTTAGCTTCTGGCTAGCACTTTCTCTTCTGTCAGTTCTTCAGAGCCCAGCATGATAAATATTTCTTGTTTACTGAGTTTTCCTGCAAAATGTATCACAGATATTGCTTTGTTGACACCTCATTAGTTCTAAATTTAGTAAATGAAACCATTTTTATAGGTCAGAAATTAAATATTTGCAATGCCATTTTGTTTCTGCTTTAATTTCCTCATTGTATATTAATCGATAATAGCATGCCTTTATCAATTCTGGATTATCTAAGTACCTCTGTGTTTACAAACAACATCTTTATTTGTATGATCTATCTAGCATATACAAGTTTTCCTTTTTAAGTGATAATCTTGAAATAAAGATCACAATGTCTTCATATTATATAGAAAGAGGATACTGCTCCTTTGAGTTAAGTGGGTAGCTTAAATTCTGATTATGAATCATCATGAATAAAACTGAAGTAGCTATCTTTTTCAGAAAATTTATTTTTTGCTGAGATTTTATTATCCATTATTTTAGTGAGTTCCTTTTTCTGTGGACATAGATATATGGATTCTATAAGTTCTCATAAAAAGTTGGAGAATACTAAGAAATTAATATTAATAAATGATTACCATAATAATTATGTGATTTTATAAGTGAAATATTTGTAACCATAGCATTACAGTAATAATAAAGATGGTAGATGTCATAGATAAGTACTCATTCAATAATTTTAATAACTTAATGAATAGATAAGCTTATGACCTTTCATAATTGGTAGAAAATCATATTATATTAATATATTAATTAAAATGTATGAGAACAAAATATTAACTACAAGTTCAAAAAGTATGAATGAAGTTTTATACAGTAACAAAGCCCTCCTCAAATTTCAATATTTCTCAAGGTCATTTTGCCACTATTTCTTTCTTTCTCTTTTTCTTTCTTTCTTTCTTTCTTTCTTTCTTTCTTTCTTTCTTTCTTTCTTTTTTTTTTGTAGAGGTTTTTGCCTTAGAGCATGTGTGCTCATTGTAGAGAGAGAGACAGAAACAGTGAGAGGGAAAGTGAGAGAAATCACCCCCAGGGATATGGCCACACCCTAATACCTTCTCCTCCATGCTCCTCCTGGGATCTTGGGCATGCACACAGAAGCACCCAACCTGAGTTTCAACTTGACCTGTAGTTGGACATGTGGGAGTTCAGAAAACACGATCTGTACACCATCTGCTGGCCTCATTTTGTCACTATTTCAAAGCTACAATTACATACATAGGAGATATCAGCCAAGTAATCAGTTAAAAACCAAATATTTCCCTAACACAAAAATTTATAAAATACAACATTAAGATAAAGACAACACAGTCTTTAAAATTACATGTTGAAATATTCACTTTGCATACTAAATGACGTGATTGTATAAAAGAACTTGAAATAAAATAAGATAAAAAATAAAGCAATTAGATCAATTAAGATATTTTGTTAGCCAATAAAATGTAGGGGGGGAAATTAATAGAAAGCAACTGCAGATACTAGAGATAGTGTGCGAGAAGAGTGGGAAATGGCCGAGGGTAAGAATGGGGGGGTGTAAATATGTGTGTATAAATATATAAAACAAGAAATAGAAAATCATTTGTTGATAATAGCATATATGTCTAAATCACTATACAGTGTAATTGGGAAAAAAATTAGTAAAATTGTTAAAAAATTACCGAAATCGTATTGTTGTATCAGGTACCTATAAGTACATTGTAACTTGTATAAAAACTTAGAATTTTATATAAATTCAACCCATTTCAAATGAGATTTTGCTAGAGAATTCTATTGGAATCCAAAGTGAAGCTTTCTATTTGCAATGGCAAGAACTGCAATTAAGGTACATCCATTTTATTTTGGTGGTGACCCGATTTTACAGGAGTTTTTGTGTATATCATATGTATAAACATAGATACAATGATACAATGGATATGCACATCTAGAGAACTAATCATAGTTTTATATAGATGTTTAAATTATTCTGCTTCTAACATTTTAAGTAGTTAGCTATGAAAAGTACATCTTGGTTTGAATCACTTAAAATTTTCTCTTGTATAGATGCAAAATTTCAAACATTAGCAATTTCTCATAGATCAATGAAAAAACACATAAGAGATTGGTAGACAGACAGTCAGACAGACAGGTAGAAAAGCAAATAAACAGATACATAAACAGAAAGAAGTAAGACTTTGATACGTTGTCCTGGTGTTTGGATTAACTAAGTGCGATTACTTGTCTCTATCGCAAGGGCTCATGTGCCTCTTCTCATTACTTGTTTCCTCCATCTCAGGAATAATAAATGTCCCTACTTTTATGTTAATCATGTTCTTGATATTTGTTACAATTAATTACTTATAGATACATCCCCAAACAGCATACGTTTAGTTTATATTAATTTTTAAGAACAAAATTAGACTATGTAACCAATATTAAAGTTGGTTCATTTGTATAAGTGTACTTTCTAAAATTTATCCAAGTTCCTATGCATTGCTATGGTCCACTTATTTTCACAACAGTATAATATTCAAATAAATGAATATACTCTAATTTATTTTTTGTTATACAGTTGGTAATCATTTAAGTTATTTTCTGGTATCTGCTATTACAAATAATGCTGCTTTTACAGGGAACACACATGAAAGAGTTTTAATAGGATATAAATCTGGACTCTCCATATCGTGTTAATTTAGGCTCTAGTTCTACCAAAGGACAACATTCAAATCACAATTTAGCCAGGATTTTCTTTTCTTCCCTCTGTTAAATTCGCTGCCAAGGTAATTTGAAGTAAGAGAAGGCCACGTACTATTTTACATGTGATTACATATATACACTGAGATCCATAGGATTCTCCTCTCTGTGGAAAAAGGTTGTTTCTCAAGAGTTAAAACATTCTGAAAATAAACAAGATGCCTACCTAGAGTTAAATTTCTAATAAATACATTTTTAGTGTAAATATTTCTTAAATATTACATGAAACACACTTATGCAATTATTTGTTATTTATCTAAAATTCAGTTAGGCAGCCTGTATTTTATCTGTCAACTCTATTTTGGACTTATCTTAGAGGAGTCTGAGATTTTCTTCTGTTCTCCAAGGTTTGATAGGCCACAAGAAAAAAAAAAAAAAGATAACACTTTAGATTCAGAAAATGTACACCATGCTTAAGAAAAAATATACACTTTTCATTATTATTATTCTTTATGTTTTTTAAATTTACATTTAATCACTAGGTAGCTTTACAGTGTACAACTTTTTTATTTTTTTTTTGCACCACGAATGCAGTGCATATCAATCCAATCAAAGATATTACCACATACACTTTCATCAATAGACAACATTTCATTCATATGTCTGTTAAATGTCTCTACTATTCACCTTTCCATCTTTAAATTTCTGTCACTGAGTGAAAATGTTTGGTATATAGTGAGCAGGTATATACAGTGCCTCTCCTTCATAGTCCAGCTTGCCTTACTTAGCAATAAATCTTCCATATTCATCCACTTTGTCTCAAATGTCAGCATCTTATTTTTTTATTGGCCGAGCAGTATTCCATATTCTATTTTGCATTTTAAGTTCTTTTACTCACTTAGATTTTTGCCCAACTATTCTTTGCACTGTTGTCAGTTGTTTAATACTATGAATAAAAATATTAAACAGATTTTTATCCTGGTTTTGTGTGTTCATATGTGGTCAGGGAGGAGTGACAGAATTTGAACACCTAGATCATCCTTTAACCAAACTTGGATTTAAATCTTACATTTGCTAATGCTTTTCTTTGTGACTATATTCCTATATTATATCTTACATATTAAGAACTATCCATTATTTTAAGGTGATCATATTGTATTATAACTCATCAGAAACATTTTAGGGTAAGTAAGAGGTTTCATGAATGATATGACCATTTTCTATATTCTTCTACATCAGGTATGTTTCTATTCTGATATATTACCAAAGATTCTTACCCATTGCTGAGGAACCTCACCAAGATGTATACAAACCCTGCTGAATCCTCCTCTCACCTGGGTGCTTTTTCACTCATCTCACAACCTGAGTACTGTGGAACTATCAGCCCACTAGAGGGTTCCCACTCTCTGGACAGATTACTGCTCCGAGGACTCCTTGTGTAGGATTTTCCCAATAAAGCTTGTATTGTCACTGTTACCTTTTTGTCCCATGTTTTTCCCAGGTAAGTTCCAAATTCCTCAAACAACTACAGTAATCCATAACAAGTTACCAACATATTTATCAAATCTGCTCTTTCTTTACAAACCACTGTCAAAGCCTAAATCCAAGCACTTAATATTTTTACATTGTTTACTTTAGTGTTTCTAATTCTTCCATTCTCTATCCATCCATAGTATCAATTAATAAGAGATGTTTCTCTGTGACTATCTGCTATTTATACATTTTTTACTTGTTTAATGATATCTCTCTACTGATTTTGGAGAATATAGACATTTTAGAAACTATATAAAACCTTCTACAATCTTCCTACTATTTAGTCTCTTTTATTTCTTTCCTATTTTGTGCCATTGAATACCCAGTATAAAATGCAATAATTACAACAGATTAAAGAGGTTCTGCACAGCAAAGGACACTGTAATTAGGGTGACTCGACAACCCTCAGAATGGGAGAGAATTTTTGTGTCTCAGATAAGGGATTGATAACCAGAATACACAGAGAACTCAAGCAGCGTACCCAAAAGAAAATGATTTAACCCAATTAAAAGATGAGAAAATGAGCTGAATAAACAACTCTCTAAGGAAGACATATGAACAGCCAAAAAGTATATGAAAAAAATGCTCAACATCCCTCATTGTAAGGGAGATGTAGATCAAAACCACAGTGAGATACCACCTAAACCCAGTCTGAATGGTGAAGATTAGGAAACAAATAATGATTGGGACCAGCAGTTGGCATAATGGCTATGTCACTGAACTCCCATGTAGTTGACCGTGGTTTGAGTCCCAGATCCAGTGGCTTAAACTCACACCGGGTGCATGTGCGTGCATGCCAAAGATCCCAAGAGGAGAATGGAGGAGAAGGGATTGCAGCATGGCCATCCCCTCTGGGGGATGATTTCTTGCTTTCTATCTCTTTGTCTCTTTCTGTCTGTCTGGCGAGCACACACACCCTATAGCAAAAATCTCTCCAAAAATAAATAAATAAATAAATTGTAATGGACACTAGAGACAAAGTGGAAAGAGAGTGTGGGAAGGGAAGAGTGTAAGCAATTGAGGGATAAAATGGAGAGGTAAGATACTGGAGGGGCAGAGATAAGGTTTATTATATGTTGATGAGGATATGTATGGCTGTCTTAGCTGGGCTGGACTGAGGTGTACCCTGCTGGGTAAAGTCTCTTCACAATCTAAATGATGTATAGCGATTTAATGTAAATAATAATTTAATGTAAATAAAACTACTAAATAAATACAATTTAAAAATAATAATAAATAAATAATGCAATAACTGGAACACACCTTTTTTTTAAAAAATACTTGGTATTAAGATAAATAATTACAGTTAATGAAGAAAAATTTCCTATGTCTTAGGCTTACTGTGTGGGTTATACATATTTATGAAGTATTGAAATGTTATATTTTCTCTGGACAATGTTGCATGAAGACACTGTTGAGACAAAAAAAAACCCCAAAAAACAAAAAAACAAAGCGTATGTTTTGTGCTGTTAATTTACTCAATTTCGTATAGCAAGAAAGGAAGGATTGCCTTAGAGAGCATGAACTTCTTTTGTATTAGGGGATAAAGAATGACATGCTTCAGTGAAAACTGAAAACAAAACTATTAAATAAAATTAAAATGAATTAGATAAAAGTAATTTTAAAATATGCTGGAGGGAAAGAAAAAATGAAAGTCATAAGAGAGAGAAAATGCTAAGTGTCCTGTTAGGCCATGAGTAATTCAACTGTATGACATGAAAGTGAGGTATCTGAATACACTCGGTAATACTTGAGTGGCAAGAAGTAGGTTTATACCAGATCCAGAGAAGCCCCAGTGGTAAATCATTCTAAGAAAGAAAGACCTGAGATACTGAAAGTTTATCATGCCAAGTGAAGGGCAGTATAGCAACAAGGACAACGAGGGTTTCCGAATCGCACCTAAATTAGTGTTATTTGGATTGATATATTTAAATATGGGCAGATGTTTATGCATATGCATGCATATAGTTTGTATTTTATTCATGAAATTTGTAGTACTGCTAATTATAATTTTTTTTTACATTGAGAGTGGGAGGATGTGTATGATAACTTGATATTTTCCTCAGTGATAACACAAGACAAAAAGCAGAAAAAAAAAAACATAAAAACCCTTAAGCGAATTTCTTGCACAAACACAAAAAAAATAAATAGTTTTATAAATGCTTGTGATTGCATGCTGTGTGTTTGCGTGTGTGTGAGTGTTTGTGAGTGCTTGGAATGAGAGTGACTATAATCACGACATACAAACTGGAACTGTCAAAAAGTAGTTGTCTGCAAAATGGTAAAACTAGGAGATCTGATCATGCATGCTGACATAACTGTTGAAAATATGAGTTTAGGTCAGCTCAGGTGAGTTTCTAAGGCCAGCCTGAGATAGGAATTCTAACAAATTACAGAGTTGCAAATTAAACCCCCATTCTCAGTACATCCCCCTTTTATTTTTCTTGATTATGCCTAGCAGGTAGTACATTAAAAAGGCTGAGAACATTTAGTCTCTGAATTTTCTTGAGGTTACATTGCTTCTGCTCAGTGTCTGTGTGAGGGAGTGCTGGCTCTTCCTTCCAAACAGGGAGCACTTATGGGAGCATTTTCTGCTTGCCCCAGTTATTTTCTCTTCTTTTCATTCTTCATTTGTCTGAAGTTTTTGACCCTTGGTCTTTGTACTTAAAAATTGTGCAGTACATTCTGTTGAACAAGATAAGCATACTTAAATACTGCTATCATTTGTTGGACACATATCGCTGAATGATCTTTATGCTCATGTTTTACTTCATGACTTGAATATATTCCACAATATTTTGACACTAAGGGATGAGGTCTTTAATAAAAAACAAATCTCATTATTATCTTCTAAGGAATTTTTTGTTACATTCGATGACAACCTAGTTACCTGAAAAATGTTCACAGGAAGAATATAGTATTCTCCACTGGACTGGTGAGAAATGTATACTTGTTGGAATTTTCACTTTGCCAGCTAAGTAATATGTGATTGGATGTATAAATGAAATTAAAATAAATAAATAAATACAATAAAATAAAAAAGAATAGGTACCAATTGAATCATTAAAATAAATATGTAAAAACAGACACAGTTTGGAAATTAATTAAAATTTGCACTTTCCAATAGGAATACATTTCACACCAGTCCAGTTAAAGATACTACACACATTATTATCAACTGATAATAATCCATTTCTGTTGTAAATGTCTTGCCTCTCTATTTTTCTCCTCCTTAATGTCTTTCCTCATACTCTCCTCCTTCTCCCACCCTCTTCCTACACTGCATCCAGTATCTATAACCATTTTCCATGTTTCTATATCCTCTAATCTTTCAGTTTGAGCCACAGAGTGCAGTCAATTTAAGTGGGGACCTATAATGTCTCTCCTCCATAGCCTGGGTTGCTTCACTCAGTAGTAAAAGTATTTTTTTTTTCGACTTGTGGAGCTTTTGATTATCCTGTACACAAACTCACAAAAAGCTGTAATGTAGAAAGCAATTTTAGGGTGAGTTAATTAACAAATCCCCTCTCATTACACATGAAGCACATTATCTTCACTATCTCATTGATTTTTAATGATACGTCCCTTAAGTATGAATTTAAAATGATTTCATACTTTGTAAAAAATAAGATACGTATGCAAAATTACTATTTTTATTTTTATTCTGTGTTGAATCACAGTAAGGATTTTTTCTTACCTTCCTTTGAAAGTAGCTAAATTCTTTGTGCATCTCATTTTTTAAATTTTACTTTTTATTTTCTCATTTTAAAAATTTAATCACTGCACATCTCCACAGCATACAAAATGAATCTCCCCAGCATGAATGCACTGCATATCATTTCAGTCATAAACATTAACATACGCATTATCATCAATAGATAATTTTTGACTTTTTTGTTTGTTAAATCTGTCCAGATGTACAGGAATAGAGGAATAGACTGAAAAAGTATGTTACATGTACACTATGGAATACTGCTCAGCCATAAAAAACAATGAGGCCAGAGGCCAGTGGGTGGCGTGGTGGTTAAGGGTGCTGTACTCCCACATGGTCGACCATGGTTCAAGTCCCAGATCTGGTGGCTTTCTTTCTCATTTTCTGTCTCTCACTCTGTCCCTCTCTGGTCAAATTTAAATAAATAAATAAATACAGTTAAATAAAATAACTCTTTAAAAAAAGGAAAAACAAACAAACAAACAATGAGGCCCTGGCATTTGATACAAAGTGGACAAATATGGAAGATTTAATGTTAAGTGAAGCAAGCCAGACTATGAAGTAGAGCTCTTGTATATCCTCACTTAATATATACCCCAAATCTGCACTTTATGGCAGAAACTGAAAGATTGTAAGAGATAAAAGCATAGGGAGCAATGGTGGATACTAGAGACAGTACGAGAGGAGGGCGGGCAATGGTGGGTGGGAGAAGGGATTCAAAGGAGGAAAAAAACAGCAAAACTTTTAATTCAGTGTTTTCTTGGTGTATTCATTTTACATTCTGTAGTGAGACATTCTAGAACTTTAGTATGGCCTGGGCTCTGACCAGTGAGAGCAGATAGTAGCTATAAACAGTGCAGTCACAGTGGTCAAAGAGTTGAACATCAGCCTTGGAGGTGTTAAACAGCTTTCCTCGTGTACGGAGGAGATGGTGTTTGTGCCCTGCCCAGGCCCAGTCTAAAGACTGGGATACCACCTGCCACCTGTTGTCAGCATAGACGTCTCACACAGCTATCCTCTTCTCTGAAGAGTTGCCTCTGCCTAAGACTCCATCTTTACTAAAGGGCTTCTCAATATTATTTGTATTTCTCTCACATATATAAGATTTTCTGTATTATCTGTTTTTCCTCTGATGGTTTTTGGTAGTTTGTGTCTCTCAAGAAATTGGTTCATGGGAACCAGTATTTAACGTAATGACTATGTCACTGGACTCCCACGTAGTCGACTGCGGTTCACGTCCCCGACCCGGTGGCTTAAAACTCACGCCAGGCGCATGTGCGTGCGTGCGTGCCCAAGATCCCGAGAGGAGAATGGAGGAGAAGGGATTGCGGCATGACCATCCACCCCTGTGGAGTGATTTCTCGCTTTCTGTCTCTATGTCTCTGTCTGTCTGGCGAGCACACGCGCCCTATAGCAAAAACCTCTCAAAAAAAAAAAAAAAAAGAAATTGGTTCATCTTATTTAAATATTAAATGTGGCTATAGAGCTTAATTAATAGTATTAGTATTCATTTCTTTTTTTTTTTTTTGGAGAGATTTTCACTGTAGGGCGCGTGCGCTTGCCAGACAGAGAGAGACATAGAGACAGAAAGCGAGAAATCACCCCCCAGGGCAGATGGTCATGCCACAATCCATTCTCCTCCATTCTACTCTCAGGATCTTGGGCATGCACGCACATGCGCCTGGTGTGAGTTTTAAGCCACTGGGTCTGGGACGTGAACCGTGGTCGACAACGTGGGAGTCCAGCGACATAGCCATTACACTAACTGCTGGTTCCCCATTTCATCTTTAAATGTTGATGAAATCAGTGTTGATTTGTCTTTCATTTATGATTTTGGTAATCCATTATTCTTTCATTGGCCTTGTTTAATTTAATCAACTTTTTTTTTTTTTAAGGAATTTTTGCTATAGGGTAAGTGTATTTGCCAGAGAGACAGAGAGACAGAAAGCAAGATCCCCCAGGGGAGATGGCCACACTAAAATACCTCTCCTTCATTCTCCTTTCAGTATTTTGAGTATGCATGTACACACACCTAGTATGAGTGTTAAGCCACAAGTCTGTAACTCAAACTACGATCAACTACATAGGAGTCCATTATGCCATCTGCTGATCCTACGCTATATGAGTTTTAACTTGCCAGGTCTGTGACTTGAACTGTGGTCAACTCCATGAGAGTCCAGTAATATAACCATTATGCCATCTCTGGTCCCAAATTTAATCAACTTTAACAATACTTTTTAAGGAAAATTTTGGCTTCCCATTTTTTTCTGTATTTTCTTGTTTTCTATATTGTTATTGGTCAACTAAGTCCCATTGCTTCTTTACCAGTCAGTGAAACAAGAGGTGGAAGAAGGGAGTTTATTTATGTAACTGATTACAGGAAGATAGCAAGCATCATCAAATGGTCTTGAAAAAGTTTAGTATGGAAAGGAGAGAGGGGGAAGGAAAAAAAGTAAAAGTATGCTTAATTGAAAAAAAATGAGAAGCTATTTGCTGATAAGTTATAGAGTAATATCTTTGGCTTGACTGACATGTGTAGTGTTTGTGCTAGAACAAGAAATGTACACTGTAAAGATGTAATAAAATGTAAATAAACTAATTAATTAAAAAAAAACAGAAAAACTCAATATGTTCTTAGTATTTAGTGATGAAAGATACAAGCAACATGCAAATCCTTCCCTACTACAATCAATCAGAGTCATAGCTTTCTCCTCAGTAATTATCTTGATTCCTTCAAATACCCTCTCCTGTTTTCTCATCTGACCTTTCCTCCAACAGATTTCTCTATGACTCATCACTTGGTCAGATTATACTTGTTAGAGGTCTTTCTTAATTCAAAAACAGATGCAATTCTGCAAACCTTAAGATGACTGCTTCCCTATCATTATGATTTAATGTTTATTTTCTCATCTATTTGTTTTAATTTGTTTTTCTATCTAGTTTCATAACATAAACAGGTCATGGCTTTTAGTTCTTCTCCTCTTGCATGTATTTAACATGTTTTTTTCCTCCTCTAAACACTGCTTTATCAGCATCTCACATCTTTTGATGTTCTCACTTTAATACAATACAATGTTTTTAAAATTTCACTTGAGACCATGTGTCAGATGGAAGTGTGTTGTTTAATTTCCAAGTATTTGTTGGGGAGGAGGAGAGGTTTCAGCCATCTTGTTATTGACTTCTACAGTGAGCACAATTTGACCGGGCTTTTTTCAGGTAGCATAATGTTTTCAAGGTTCTCGCATATCGTTCTGCATATTGTTGTACATATCAGTGCTCCGTTCTTTTCTGTGACCGAATAATATATCATTGTACATATATAGGACCTTTTCTTAAAGCGTAACTTGAGGGGTGATTTGGCTTTCACATTTCAGCTATTATGAATAATACTGCTGTGAATACTTATAGACATGTTTTTTGTGAATATCTACTTTCAATTATTTATGAATAGATTTAGAAGTAGAACTGAGGGTCATACAGTAACTTTATATTCTAACTTTATAAAGGTATTAAATTGTTTTCACAATGACCGAGACAATGTTCATTTCCACCAGAAATGTGAAGAGTTCTGATCTCCCCACAACCTGATAAATATTTATTTTCTGCTTATTGTTATTTTATTACTCTTATTTATTATAATCATCACTATTTTTAATAGTCATCTAATTGAGCATGGGCCGATATGTCATTTTGAACTTGATTTTAATTTTCTTTACAATTAATAAAATTGAATTTCTTTTTATGTAATTGTTAGTCATTTGTAAATCTTTTTCAGAAAAATGTCCTTTCAAACTCTTTGCCAATTTATGACTGAGGTCATTTTCTCTTAATTGTTGAGTTGTAAGTGTTCTTCATATATTATTGAATATAAATCCTTTTCAGATATATTGGCAAATACTTTTTCTCATTCTGTTGATTGTCTTTTCAGTTTCTAGTATCCTTTAAATCTCACAGAAGTTTGTAAAAAAAATGTGAAAAGTCAGTTGCTGTATATAGTAATGCCTTTGTCTTGACTGGATACGGATGGTATTCATGCTGGAAAAAGCATTGTACACTGTAAAGATATACGTGATTAAATGTAAATTAAAATCATTTTAAAATTTGATAAGTAATTAAGTTTTTTTATGACTTCAGGTTTTAGTGTCCCATTTAAGAATCATAGTCAAATCCGATATTTAACCCTATATTTTCTGAAAGCTAAATTATTTTAAAAATTACATTTTGATTTTTGGTCCTTTCTGAGGTACTTATTACAAATCAAGTAAACTAAGGGTCCAACTTTAGTTCTGCACATGGATATCCAGCTGTCTCAGTGCTGCTTGTTGAAGATATAATGTTCTCTTCACTGAATCATCTTGGAATACTTGATGAAAATCGATTGGACATAGGCATAACCATCCTTCTACTTTTGACTACATTTTCCTATTTAAAGTGACTATCTTGTGGGTAACCTTTAGCTGGAACTACTCCTTTTCCTTCTTTGCTAACATACCTTGACAGTATCTGAAGTTTAGCTGGTATATTTCAGACCTTTCACATTTAAAGTGATTATGGATTAGTTGAATCTATGTCTACTATCTTTGTAACTGATTTGTTGTTGCTTAATTTTCTTGTAGACTTTAATTTTTCTCCTTATTTTGTGATTTCTGTAGTTTTACATGAGCATTTTATTTTGTTTCATTTATTTTTAAATCTAGAGGGTGCATATACTTATAAGAAAGAGAGAGTGATAGAGACAGAGATAGAAGAAAGAGACCAAGAGAGAGAGAATCCTCTCAATCAGGTGTGATCATGTCATGACACATTTGGCCATGTGGGATCCAGCAGAAGTGACTTTTTTTTTTTTTTGAAGTCATAAATACAAAATGAGTGTTATTAGGGGCTAATCTCAAGATGTTAACATTGGAAGTTTCTCTTGAGACTTTAGAGAGAATCACTTTCTTTGTCCTCACCTGAACTCTTGTTTATCTTTTTCCGTCTGTCAGAATTCTCTCACCACAAAATGTGGGCACTCCCCTAAGACTAAGACTTATAAATATTTGTAATTTTAATTTTAATCCAAACTCAGTCCATCAGTTTTCAGAATTACCATTTGTGTTCTTACCAGTTAGGACTCCTATAGCTCCCAGTTCAGATCAGCACATTTCAGTCGCTGGATTGCAGTGGGTGCCCTCACCTCTCCAGATCTCGGGGCAGCTGTTTGCCCTGTAACTTCATTTCTCTCAGAGTTATCAGAAAAGGCGTCAATTTTCAGTTTGCCCATTTCTTAGGACAATGAGAAAGATAGCTTTCAAGATTTTTTTTAAAAAATTGGCTGTAATAAGATGTAATTTTCTAAGCATAGCAACTCTCTCTTTGAAAGACCTGCACTACGCAGAATTCAAGGTAGTCTTTACTCATTCCTGTTAGTTGTTTCCTGAGCCTCTGTACATAAACACCTCTACCGCCATGCGGTATTCTAGATCACAAGTCCCAAATCTAGTGAAACTGGCAACATGGTTTGCAGCTGTGGCAATTTTCTGAAGAAAAAAGTGGATCTAAGCTGTATTTCCCAAGTGTGGGTTCCTAAATACAAGAAGTTCCATTGAACTCTTTGCCTTTTTACTATTTTTATTTTTAAATTATTTATTTAATTAATTTTATTTTTCATTATTATTTTAAAATCTGTTACAGTTCATGTATGCTCACCAGAGAGAAACAGAGAGTGAGAAAGCAAACTGCAGGTCTAGGGCTTGAACCATAGTCAACCACGTGGGAGTCCAGTGCCCTGACCACCACTCCATCAGCTGGCTCTACCTTTTTATTATTACTAGCTGGTATGAGACACAGCATCTTGATTAATTTTTTTAAAATTTTCTAATTTCAAGTTACATTTAATTGTTATACAATGTGTTTTTTTTCTTAATGCAAGCGGTGTGTGATAATCAAATCGATACCATGGACATAATTTTCAACAAAGGATTTTACATTCTTGTGTCTACTAAAAGCTTTTTTGCCTGAGCCCTTCCCACTCACCCTTTCCAGCATCTACCCTCCTTCTATTTGGTTTCTGGAATCTACACTTGTCTTTTCGCATTTTAATTTATTATTTTTAAAAAATTTTCTAGAGGGTGCATGTACTTGCTGGGGAAAGAGGAGAGAGAGACCAAAAAAATTGACAAATCGACCTCTTATGGGGAAAGGATATATTAGAATCCCGTCTCCTCCATTTCTCCTTTGGGACCTTGAGCATACATTCACATGTGCCCACTATATTTCTCAAATCTTGGGGTCAGGGACTCAAACTGAGTTGTGGGCCTTTGCAAATATAAAATTGAAGTGTTAACATTGGAGGTTTTTGTTTGTTTATTTGTATGTTTTTGCAAATATAAAATCAAAGTGTTAACACTGAAAGTTTCTCCTTGAGGCTTTGGGAATGGTGAGCAGCTTCAGAATCTCTTTGAGAAGAGAGGTGTACTAAATATATTTGTGATCAATTTGCAGGGTCTTACCTCAAGCCAATCTGGACTTTTCTCCATTCTGGGTCAGTTAACTGACTTGGCTGCAGAACCCGGGTGAAGGTCAGCCTTTTTCATTGTATTGACTGACTCACTAACTTCGGTTTGCTAACTTCCGTTTTATTTGACTGTATAAATCAAGCACACTGCTACAGCTATTTATCTATCTCAGTGCCACTGATTTGAAGATCCATTGGCTAACACCATAAATTGTTGCAGGTCAAGAGATCCTGCTTGCCCCAAGAGCCTTGATGTTCACTTAAAAATGATGTCCACTTTGCCCTGGTGTTAAACATTTTCACTTCCGCTGTCATTCAGGAACGACAGGTGCCATCACCCTGTTGTTCTCTGGGAGCAGACCTCAGTGGCAGAACATCTGACTTGAAGAGGAAAGCCATTTCTGAAATTCTTAGACGTCTTAGTCCATAACAGTGCACTTTATTTTTTCTTTAATAAAAACAGTGTTTTCGGAAGCATTCCAATAAATTTATCAGACCAAATATAATAAACCAAGTGATGTTGCAGTACAAATATAATAAATAAGCCCTAACATTCCCATATCCTGGAAATGCATGATCCTTCATTCCACATTGAAATAAGAAGTCTGAGTTTGTCCATTTAGATCAATAGGGACCTTCACTGAGTCCAAGCTCTAAGAAACATTCAGTAAACTATTTTTAAATTTATTATTTTTGTATTGTTATTTCTGGTTTTCACATGAACACTGTACATGTCTGTGGGGAAAAGTTTTTCCCCAAAGGATGTTCAGGTCATGGCTGAGTGCCTTAATATTAATAGTGTATTCCTTGAGTGACCCACATGTTTTGTGTTCTGAAGATCCACTTCAACCTGAACTTCCCTAGACCCTGACTCCATATCATAATTTACAGAGGCTGTAAGTTTCTCTGCTGGAAAGGAGATCCATTACAGTTTATACAAATTAGGTGAGTTAAATTAAAACACAGACACACACACACACACACAAACAACTTTATTATATTGCTTAACCCAACCACAATAGACTTTCCATTATCACTTTTGTTATCACTGCTGTGCAGACAGGATAATGGTTAGAAATTTGCACAAAGGGAGTCACAGAAATGTTTAACAAAAAACTCCTTTGAATGATTCTGAACATGAGTACATAACAGACAATAATATTACGAAGGTGCGACAGTCCTTTAATATATGGGCAGGAAAGAGAAAAAGTGCTTTGTTAGTATGAACTGAACCACATACCTTCTTTCTTTATATTTCTGATTCCTTTTGTTTTTCTTTTCTTTTTCTTTTTTCTTTTTTTCTTTTTTTTTTTGAGAGGTTTTTGCTATAGGGTGTGTGCGCTCGCCAGACAGAGAGAGACAGAGAGGCAGAAAGCGAGAAATCACCCCCCAGGGGGGATGGCCACGCCACAATCCCTTCTCCTCCATTCTCCTCTCGGGATCTTGGGCACGCATGCACACACGCCCGGTGTGAGTTTTAAGCCACTGGTCTGGGACTCGAACAACGGTCGACTACGTGGGAGTCCAGCGACATAGCCATTACGCTAACTGCTGGTCCCCCTTTTGTTTTTATTTTCTAAGCACATAAATTTTTTTAAAGTTTCTGAATTTTGTGATGTAGACACTTGTAATAAGTCTTTTGAAATTGTCAGTATGGGACTGGTCCCATGGCCTTGAGTTTAAGGCAGCCAATCTCACATGGCTGACCTCATGATTAGTTTTGGATCTGGTGTCTTGAGAAACACACTAGGGGAGTGTGTGCTTGCCCAAAACCCTGAAAGAATGAAATGATACAGAGCAGTGATTATGGTTTGACCACTTCCTAAGGGGATGTTTTCTCCTCTTCTCTCTCTCTCTCTGTCTCTTTCTGGCAAGCACGCACACCTCTAACAAAAGAAAAACAAAGGAGAAAAAATATTTTGTCAATACATACACTGTTTTCTTATATTGAATTATATAATACATTATATTTAATATAGAGTTACATATGCTAAATTTTAAGTATTAGTTTTAAAACTTTCTTTTAGCATCATATGAAATTCAAGGATCCTAATCACTATTTAACCATTATATATTCAAGTTGAGACTTTTTCCAGCCCTGTTTGAATTAGTCATTAACTATGATTAATTCTAATCGCTTTTTTTCTCTATTTGAAATAACTGGTAACACCAAACTTTCTCAACAAAAGTATCTAAATCAACATTATCGATATGTTTCCATATCCAAGATATTGATTTGCATGGCCAAGATATTTAATTCACTCCGTTACTAGACAAAATACTTAGGACAGAACTGAGTAAATTTAATGTAGCCCACATTAATTTCATTCAAGTTAATTTAATTTAAAATTAGTAAAACTTTAACCAAAATAGTGCCAATCTCTTTTATTCTGTGATAGTAGTATTTGTTTTAGTATCTCTTTCTAGATCATTTTGCTTTGTCATACTTTCATTTACTGAAGGAGTATTTATTATGATGCATCAAGGTTAATGGTATGACGATTACTTCTTTAAATTTATTGTCCTCAGAAGACAGTTTAAATGCTTTAATCATTCATACTGAGCTACGATTAAGCATGGTAATTGTGCTATATTTGGTTCTCTACTGATATTGTTTCTCAAACTTGAATGGTATAGTATAAATGATGAATGCACATTATGGTTGGTAGCGTCTAAAAGTCCCGCAAGTTAAGAATTACTAGGATTCTTAACATCTAACAAGAGTAAAATTATTACTTAGGATACATAGGAACACAGACGTTTAGCAGAACTGCTGTGATTTCTGTCTTTATTATTATTCTTTGATTTTAAAAGTTTATTTATTTATGCCATGAGCTAGAGAGACAGAGAGAGAAAGGTAGCATCCTCAATAATGTCTTGGTGCTGTGGTCTACTCCCAGTCCTCTCCAGTCCTGGACCATGGACAAGTGTGTCCCAGTAAACTCGAGATCCCCAGACCTGAACCAGGAACCTCACTATATGCGTCAGCCTCACAGAGTGGCATGCTATTCCTGATGCACCAGTAAGCATTACCCATTAAAATCTCTTCCTTAAATCCCCACGTTCACATGTCTTTACATTTATTTATTTATTTATTTTTTAACTCATAAATTTTATTTTTCATATTTGCATAAGGGTACAGATTCTAGACCATGTCTGCGGCATCATGGTGATTGCACTGTGCTAACAATGAAGACTGCGAGTTGAGACACTGAAATGCAAGATCAGAAAGCTTATGCTCTCTAGAACATAGAGTGTCTTCAGTAAGTACTGCTTTGATTGTCTTCACAATCCAAAGTTAGAGAAACCTTCATGTCTTCCACCTCATCAAAGAAATCACTCAACTGACAAGCAAAATATTTTTAACAACCTATTTCAAAATACGTAGGATATTAAGGGGTGAAAATAATGGATGGTATAAGCTCATGCTATCTGAATTCTAATGTCTATCTGTAGAAGCATATGGTTGTAACAATTGCTATTTAACATTTTTATGAACTGCAGAAGCCAGTGATTGTTCCCATTTTCATTCCTATTTTTAAAAGACTTTTTGCTTGTTCACCTAGAGATGCTTTTTAGATTTTAAAAGAGCAGCTGCTATTGTTCTCTTTGAGCCCCTAAGGAATTAATAAAATGCACATTAATTTTTTTTTCTTTCTAAGTGTTCCAGTTAAAAATTAAGGAAAGAAAAAACCTATAGAAAACATAATCTTGGACACTTTTTTTTTCTAGTTATAACAACAACAAAAGTGCAATATAAACAGAACTCATTTAATTTTTCGTTTGTTTTTTAATAAGTCTGTCAAGAATCATGCAGGTTACGCAGTTGTAAGGAAGATGATATTAATTTTGAAACAAATACCTGCTGGTGAAAATACACTACTAATATTTCAAAAATTTGCAAAAATGTAACAAAATGTCATCTAAACTGCTACCTTTATGTTTGTAAACAAAGCATAAACCACCAGTTTATCCAGTTTCCACTGCACGTCAAACAGACAGCGAAGTTTTAAAAATCATCTTCGATTTTAAAAGAATAATAAAAACTAAACTAATTAATACCCCATACATTATAGTCTAGGAAATATTTTTGTGGGGAGTTGCAGAAGAGAATTAGAAACAGGTTAATGCATGACATCATCTCCTTTAATGGCCTCTTCATTTACTTATATTGCCTTGATACTTCACACATTTTTCCCCAAAAGGTAACAGTAATATTGCTTTAGATTACATCACTCTTTTTATTTTCTTTTATTCCCCTATAGAAATAAGTGTGATACACTTCCTATCAGTTTCCATAAATACGCTAGGAACTTCAGACACACTAGAAGGGTAGTTTTCTTCTAGTTTCTGAGGCCTTCTCTCTGTGACACCAGAGACATTAAGTTTGGCCAACACACACATGCTGCCATTGAGTTAGGTGGTGCATGAAACTCTTATTTCAAAAACACAGAAGGAAAGTAGGTGTGGACAAGGACAAGCTACAACTCCATTTCTGCTGTATTCCTATCACTAGGAGAGCCACTTACTCCTTCACTTTGTTGATATAATCAGTTAGTCTGTTGATGTTCTCTTCCTGCTGTGTTAGTGCATCCGGGACAAGGCCCATGGGTGTCTTCTTCAATCCTATTCCCTCCAACTGTTCTCCAATTTATTAAGGTCCTGAAGTCTTAAGGATGCCTGAATGAACATCGGTAGCAATGGAAAAGTAAGACCAAAGACAAAGACCATGACTCCCCAAAACATGGATATGAGAAAGTAGCTAGTCTGCATAACCACTATCATGAATTGTGGTGGGGTAGCGCTTCTACATCCGACAGAACACATCTTTATTGTGGTCTGCTCACACAAACCCTGTGAACACCAGTACTACAATTCCTCCAAGTATCATGGTGAAGGGGCTCAAAAAACCCCAGGATGGAAATAATTACCCCCCCAGCCACTACCACGTAGTTGATCTGGTAAAAGAACAGTTTGCCCACTGCAAGGTTGTTCCATTTAGAAATGTCCTTGAAGTCGGCAGGGTGAAGCAGTCAGAGCCTGAGAAGAAATCATTCCCAGCACGGAGCAGGGTGATATTCATGTCCTTGTTTAAATGCTTTGTGGTCTTCACCTATGGAATCTTACTATTTAAAGTCTTGGCCATAGGGCACATCATGTGCTCACTGGAGATGGTGGGGGGTGGAGTGTGAAAAATCACCTCATAGAGGAAGGGCCATGCCACAATCCCTTCTCCTATATTCTCCTCTCAGAATTTTGGGCATGCACCCACAAACTTGGCATGATTTTCAGGTCTCTGGCAGGGGACTCAAACAGCATTTGGCATGGGAGAGTCCAGTTAGTTAAGCGCTATGTCACTGCTCCCAATGTATTTATGATTTAATCCACACATCTTTGTAGTTTTTTTTTTTTTCTTTTTCTTTTTTTCTCCTAGATTTTGAAGTTCAGGCACAACAAAATTCTTTGAAAAGTATACAATTTGATTAGTTGTGGCATACATACCTATTTTTGAAGCCTGGTTTTGAAATATTTAATGGTTATTGTTGCTAAAATACAGTGAAGCAGGGCGGGGCGCCATCATGAGCACTTGCCCTGGGCTGTGAATAAGTAGTCCACTTGGACCCTGACTATTTTGAACAGATTTCTGCTTGCTCGCTTCTGAACTCCTGTTTAGCTCTTCCCTTAAGTCAGAATTCTCCCACCACAATATTCAACTCAAATGTCTAGATGGAAATAATCATGGCAGCCACTACCACGTAGTTGATCTGGTAAAAGAACAGTTTGCCCACTGCAAGGTTGTTCCATTTAGAAATGTCCTTGAAGTCGGCAGGGTGAAGCAGTCAGAGCCTGAGAAGAAATCATTCCCAGCACGGAGCAGGGTGATATTCATGTCCTTGTTTAAATGCTTTGTGGTCTTCACCTATGGAATCTTACTATTTAAAGTCTTGGCCATAGGGCACATCATGTGCTCACTGGAGATGGTGGGGGGTGGAGTGTGAAAAATCACCTCATAGAGGAAGGGCCATGCCACAATCCCTTCTCCTATATTCTCCTCTCAGAATTTTGGGCATGCACCCACAAACTTGGCATGATTTTCAGGTCTCTGGCAGGGGACTCAAACAGCATTTGGCATGGGAGAGTCCAGTTAGTTAAGCGCTATGTCACTGCTCCCAATGTATTTATGATTTAATCCACACATCTTTGTAGTTTTTTTTTTTTTCTTTTTCTTTTTTTCTCCTAGATTTTGAAGTTCAGGCACAACAAAATTCTTTGAAAAGTATACAATTTGATTAGTTGTGGCATATATACCTATTTTTGAAGCCTGGTTTTGAAATATTTAATGGTTATTGTTGCTAAAATACAGTGAAGCAGGGTGGGGTGCCATCATGAGCACTTGCCCTGGGCTGTGAATAAGTAGTCCACTTGGACCCTGACTATTTTGAACAGATTTCTGCTTGTTCGCTTCTGAACTCCTGTTTAGCTCTTCCCTTAGTTCAGAATTCTCCCACCACAATATTCAACTCAAATGTCAAAATGTTCCCTAATTGTCATTATTGAAATCACATCCCAGATATGCTTTCAGCCCTTTTTTATGTCCTCAATGAGACATTCTATCACCTGTGATTGGAGTATTTTTTTTTTTTTAAGAATTGGAAAATGCTTTACTTCAGGGAAATTTAAAAAGTTTTAAAGAAAATACAAGGAAAGGAAAACTAGGTCTAGGTACAAAAAAAGAAATGGTTACCTAGTTTTGTTTTTCAAGTACAAATATGGATGAGGATCTAGAATTTAAAATAAAAAGCTATAATTCACAGTGCCCTGGGCTTCCTCATTTAATCTAAAAATGTTCATCTTTGAACTTTGTATTAGTGACCTTTCTTATTTTTTTTTTTTTTGAGATTTACAAATTTTGGAGACAGTGGTGAATTTATAATGTCTTCTTTAATTAAAAAAATAATTACTATAAAATAATACATACTTAATTATATTTATGTTGGGAGCATCAGTTGGCATAATGGCTATGTCGCTGGACTCCCATGTAGTCGACTGCAGTTCGAGTCCCGGACTTGGTGGCTTAAACTCATGCTGGGCACGTGTATGTGCATGCCCAAGATCCCAAGAGGAGAATGAAGGCAAAGGGATTGCAGTGTGTCCAATCACCCTGTGGTGGTGGTGGGGAGGGTGATTTCTAGCTTTCTGTCTCTCTGTCTTTCTGGTGAGCACATGTGCCCTATAGCAAAATCCTCTCCAAAAAATGAGAAAAAATATACATTTATGTTAATTATTGTTCATGTAAATAAATGCTTTGATTAGTATATTAGTGACTTTGAGTTGCCATTAAAAGAAAAAGTTACAGGGTGGGTGGTTTAAATAACAGATTTTTTTGTCTTTTTTTCTTTTTAAATGCTATTCATACACTTCTTCTCTGAGTGAGAGAAACAGAGACAGTACCTTCAACAAGGACTTGATGCCACAGCCCACCCTTAGCCTCAGCCAACTCTAGGTTATAGACCGTGTGCCTGGTGTACTTAGGCAGCTCTGCGGACAGGGACCCAGGAGCTTTCTGTGTGGCGGAGTTTCACAGAGTATCACGTTTTAGGTCTGTGCCACTATCCATCCCTAAACATTTATTTTTCTCACACATGTGCGGGCTAGAATTCCATGATCAATGGGTAACAATCAGTTTTCTGGTGAGGGCTCCTTTTTTAGATTAGGGAAGACTGTCTTGTTCAGACTTCTTCTTTCCTCTGTCCAGGCAGAGGGAGAGAGAACTCTCTGATGTCTCTTTTCTTATAAAAACACAAGTTCTATGGAACTAGAGTGCCACTCTTTTGACTTAATTTGAACTTAATTTCTACATCAAGTTCCTATCTCCAAGTACAGCCACATGGGGGGGCGGGGGTTATTCAATGTACAGATGTAACGTATAAATATTGTGGAGACAGAATCCATTCCACAATGGAAGCAATATGTTCCTTTCACTGTGCAATTCTCTATTTGGCTAACGATATATATTTTTTACCAACTTTAACACTTTCTAATCAGAGTCATCAAAACCAGAACAATCTTCACTCATTTCTTATGTGATTTACCAGTTAGTATAATAAAACTTGAAAATATGCTTCATAGTGTGTCTGCTGGACTACATGTCACAGTTGCTTAATCAATATCTTACCCAAGACTGTAAGTGATTAAAACATATTCTATGAAATCTAAAAGTTAAGGCAATGCTGGCATTCAGGAAATACTTTTTTGACATAAAGAAAATTTATAACCAATAATTTCCATAGCTTGATTTGATAGCATTATTAATGTAATAATGAAGTTGATAATAGCATATGTTAAGAAAGGATAATATATCTTCTTTTTTTGTATATACCTTTTATGTATTTGATTTTTAAGTTATTCTGCCTATTTGCAAAAATGCTGTTTCAGGACTACTGTTGTTCTGTTTTTAACAAAAACTTTGGAAAAAGAAAGAAAGATATAAGTACACTTCCAAAATAATTACCTGGAATATTTTTGTAAATATACAGATAAAATGTTGCATACATTAATAAAGATTTAACGTGGTCGTGGGAAATTAGGTGAATTCGAATATATCTAACACAAATTCTAGTTATTTATCTTAGCCCACAAATCTTAAACTTAAAATATATGGCAGATCTTAGGTTTATTTGCTCCAATGATGCCAGTTTTACAATTAGGAAATTGAGGACCTTAGTATGTTTAATCATTTATACAAGAGCATATCACTCAGGTAATAGTAGTTTCCTGACTAAAATTATAGCAAAAGTTCACAATCTCTCAAAATGTTTTCATGTAACTTTACTACACACCTACCATGTGCTCAGGGAATTCTCTCAACTGATTTTTTCATCTAAAAATTATTGATCAAAGATGGTGTCTGGTATTTTATATATATATTTTAGAAATAGTTTTACATTTTTCAGTTAGATATAAATCTATAAGCAATTTTCATGGCTAGTCAGGATGGATTAAGAGAGACCAGTTTTACTGATCAGTTAAAAGTACTGACTCTGAGAGACAGGAAACATGCAGTCTCATAATCATCCTAGGTTCATGCACGGAGCATGTCTGGGCCATGGTGCATGAATAAAAGAACCAGCGAGAACATGGTAGTTGTCTTGACTGAAGAAGAGGTTGGCTGTTCAGGGATGTTGTGATATTTGGAGTTTGCAAATCAGAGGAATGGAGAAGAGAAGGCTGGATAGAGTCCCAGATATCTGGAGCAGGTTCCTCTCAAGCTTTTAGAAGAATGGTGATCAGGGCATGAATGTGAGGAAACCATCTGAAGTTCGAGGAAGGCTTCTCCTGCAAGAAAATAACCCTGGAAAGGAGCAGAGGGAAAGATCCTCACAGTTCATGAGGCACCCGGAAAGGTTTTTGTTTCCACCAGCTTTAGGATAAAAATTCAGAAATTTGTACAGTGTTGAGTATTCAAAGTGCTATTGCCTCATTAGTGGGGGCAGAATTGGACCCAAACTGAAAACTGTTCTTTCACCACTTAACTACGTTGAAAAGCAAGTATTCAAAGAATGAAAACATATCCAAGTATTTCAATTGTGTACCAGAACAAAGTTCCAAAATATCAATAGAAATAGAAAATGTGAAGCACCAAACAATATAAAATTCACAAAGCTAGGCATCTAAACACATCCAGGGATTCAAATGAGCTGAAAGAAATATTGCCTACAAGGAAAAGCAAAACTGCCAATAAAAATAGGCCCAGAAATGCCTGAGGTGATTTTAATTTGTTGATAAGTTTGTAATAAAGTTATTGCAACCATTGTAGCCTCTCAGGTGACCAGGATAAAGGGAAGATCTATCTAGCTGTCAAGTCTCCAAGTACTCCCCTTCATCTTGGTAAGCTGGGCTGATGCTTGCCCAACAGTATCATAAGTTCAAACTAACAGTGATGCTGATCATCCTTCAGGCTGTTCATCACTGGGACCACTACTGTTTTATTCAGCACCCATTGGAACAGGTTTTTTTCCAAACTCTATTCCAAAATATAACCACCCCCTCTGGCAGTAAATCTGGCAGTTCTGGTGGGCATCTTGTTTTGATCATTTTGTCCAACTTTATTATTACTTTTTGGGACGTGGATTTGCTGAGGGCCTCATTCAATCATTTAACATTCCATCCTGAAGTATGTATTATTAAATGCTTTTCAAAAGTCAAGAAATTGAAATAAAGGTAGATTGTGTAATTTGACTGAAGTCACAGATCAAATTATTATTTGTGATTTTTATACATATCTGATTCTATTTTAGAAATAATCATGTCCAATCAGCTTATGAAAACTTCAAAAACTTAAAATATTTTTAAAAGGTTTTTGCCATAGGGTATGTGCTCTTGTTAGAGAGGGAGAAAGAGAGAAGGAAAATGAATAATCACAACTGGGAGTAATCACTCCCAGTTGAGATGGCTATGCAGCAATTCCTTGTCCTGCATTCTCCTCTTGGGATTTTGAATATGTTTGCACACACACTTGCCATGATTTTGAAGCCACCAGGTCTGGGACTTGAACTATTGTCAGCCATGTGGGAGTCCAACACCTTAACCAGTGCATCACCTGCTGTTATGAAAATAGACCTTCATATATTTCCCTTTTAGAAATTTGTTTATTTCCTTCATGACATTGAGAACTCAGAGAGAGAGAGAAACAGATAGACAGACAGACACATCCCAAACAGGATCTCCATATCATGAACCCTAACCCCCAGTCTCAGCTGGACTGAGAAATGCACATCAAAACCAAAATGAAATACCATTTATCCCCAACCAGAATAGGTATGATCAAAACAATAAAGAACAGCAAGTCCTGCTGAGGCTGTTGTAAAAATAGAACCTTACTGCACTGCTATTAGGAATATAAATTGATACAGCCACTGTGGAGAACAATATGGAGGTTCCTCAAAAAATTGTGTGTAGAACTATCATATGACCTCGTAATCCCACACCTTGATATTTGCCCAAAGGACAGGAAATGACTCAGTCATAAAGGCACTTGCACATCCACATTTAGCGCAGCATCATTCACAATTGCTAAAATATGGAATCAAGAACTGATGACTGGATTGAAAATGGCACATGAACACTATGGAATACTTCTCGGTCATAAAGAACAACAAAACTCTGTCATTCAATATAAAGTGAATGAATATTGAAGAATTAATGCTAAGTGAAATAAACCAGACTCTGAAAACAAACATTGTATATCCCTGTTCGATGCATACCAAATATGTGTACTCTGTCATGAAACTGAAAGCTTCAAAGATATAATAGAAGAGAGGCAAGTGTAGGTATCAAAGAATGTATGGAGGGGCATGAATAGTGGGAAATAGGAGAGAAGGGCTTAGGAAAAAGGCATTTAACAGATAGAAGAATGTATTGTTCTTTGTCAAAAATGATGTATGTGTTAAAATCCTTAATTTGATTATCACATACTGCATGCTTTAGAAAGCCATTTTGTATGCCATGAAGTTGTACAATAATTAAATGTAAATAAGAAATTATATGAAAAGAAAATTGTGCAGAAAAGTAATGATCATGCTTCAGATTCTTGGCCCCATAATTTTATGCCTCGCTTCTTCACGTAATTCATGTCTCTGTTCAGATGTCTTCTGAAATTTTAACTCTTGAATAAGAGTTAGTTTATCATATCTCTCATGTCTGCGCTTTGTTTTTATATCATGGCATTTATTACTTAATAATATTTTTAAGACTAATTTTTTTGAGAGAGGTTTTTTGCTGTAGGGTTTGTGCTCTAGCCAGAAAGACGGGATGGCCACGCCGCAATCCGTTCTCCTCCATTCTCCTCGCGGGATCTTGGGCATGCATGCATATGTGCCCAGCTTGAGTTTAAGCCACCAGGTCCAGGACTTGAACCATGATCGACTACATGGAAGTCCAGTGACATAGCCATTATGCTAACTGCTGGCCCTTGTAGGCTAGTTTTTTGACCACCTAACCTGCTAAGATATAAAATCAATATGGTCAAAAAACTTGTTTTGTTCTCCACTGTGTTCCTCAAATTTAGCTCTGAAAGGTTGTGATGATTCAATGATTATAGGTCGAATGAATCCATAGGAAATTAGATACCTGAGGTTTCTGTGGTCAAATAAAACAAAAGATACATAGTGAACTCATGAATTTTGGACTATTTTAATGGTCGATTCTAAACAATTTATATGAGAAAATGAAATGAGATATTTTTGTGCATGAAAATTGCTTTATGAAGCATTAATGACACAAAGAAATGTGGTATTACTATTGAAGATATTTTGTAGTTTTATCAACTGTACTAGGGAGAAATATTCACCTGTTGAAATATCCATTTTGTAAGATAAATAATAATGTGATTGAATGTATAAAAGAAAATAAAATTAAAAATAAATATAATAAAACAAACAAAAAATAAATAATCAAATCAAAACACAACTATTTAACTTTTTGATTCTAAATATCATGAAAAGAATGACTAAACATTCATCCAAGTGGTCATATATACATAAGATATAAAGCTATAAGATATGACCCTTTAAAAAGCCAGAGTGAAATAAAGGGTAAAAAAAATCAGGAATCAAAAATAATAAATGTATGAATTGCACATATGTGGTATATAGCTTAAATGTATATATATATATATATACACACACACATATATATATACACATATATATACATATATATACACACATATATATACACATATATATACACACATGTATATGTGTGTGTATATATATATATATATATGTTTGTGTATATGTGTGTGTGTCTTATATATGAATCTATAACAAAGCTGAGATAAAAATAGTAATCAAATGCAAATGTCCAGTATATCATAAAGTAATATTAGAGAATAATGATCTGTAAAAGACATGTTCTTAAAGATTTTTTATCAGTACTACTTAAAATAATACATCTAAGATATAAGAATCATTTCTTTTATTAAACATAATGACTATTCAGTCATGAATTTTATAAAGGAACTGAAAACATTGTGAGTGTCAATACTCAAGAACTTTAAGACAAAATAGACTAGCTGTTATAATCATGTTTACTGAAATATTTTGTACTAAGAAATACTGATACACTAACTAAAATGCAAAGAAATAAGTCTACTAGAACAGAAACAGTATAATATACATATACATGAGACTTTTGAAAAGTAATTTAGGTTTGTGAACTATAAGAGCATATTTCTTAGCTTTTCTTGGTGTTAAGTATGTGTTTGCAGTGAACTGAATACTGTGTCCCCAAAAACATATGTATGAAATCTAAACCCCAATGTGAGGGTAGTAGAAGCTATAGCCTTTGAAAGGTAAGCCCTCACAAATGAGATTACTGTCCTTAAGAATGGAACTCCAAAGATCTCATATGCCCTTTTTCTGCTACATGAGAATAAATAGAAAAGTCAGAAGTCTGCAATCTTGAAGAGGAATCTCATCAGAACCCAACCCTGCTGGCACCCCGATTCTACAATTTCATCCCCCAGAACCTCAGAATTTAGATAAGTTTTTTCCTAGTTATTATTTCTTCCATGAGAGAGAGAGAGAGACTGACAGAGAGAAACACAGAGAGACAGAGACAGGTACCCCAACATGAGGTTTACAGATCTCAATCCACCCCATCCTTAGCCAGCCAGATCACGGACATGAACTGTGCACCTGGCATGTGCAGGGAGACCCGGATGAGACAGAACCACACATATGGGTTCAGTAACATTATCACCCTGCTGCCATCGGGTCTCCAGTTTCTGTTGTTTATAAACCATCTAGCCTATGGTGAGGTGGTCCTCTGCATCAGTGGATTCAATGAACTGCAGACCAAGAATATTAGATAAAAGAAAAATAAAAATACAGTATGGAAACAAAGGGAAATTACACAAATGAAAATATACTATAAGACCATTTACTCAATTTACATTGTATTAGGTATTATAAACATACATGGGATATGCTTAAGTTATATGCATATAGTATGTCAGTCTACATAAGGAACTTGAGCATCCATAGTTTGGCATAAAGAGCACAGTTCTGAAAACAATGTCCAGGGATCACCGAGGACTGTAATTTACAGTAGCCGCCCAACTAACGCTGAATATTTTCCCTCTCCTTTTGATCTCCCAGACTTTTCATCTGATCCTCTCAACAGAAAAAAGAAAAAGAAAAAAAAATAAATCCAACACAAATTGAATCTTTATGTGCAACTTATACAATTAGTGTCCCATTTATTCTTATTATTCATAAAAAAGTAATACATAACTAACACTTATACAAATGTACACAGTTCCAGAAAATACAATCCCTTATTAAAATTTTGTATACAGAACGGAATCTTGTCTGTGAAGTTTTTAGATTTCATTGCTTTTTGATGTTCAAGTCAATAAAGCGCTGACATCTGTGGTAAATTTTTTATGGTGATATAGAAAGGACTTCATTTTGTTACATTTCTGGGACGCTGAATGTTGAATTTTACCAAAAGCTTCCTTCACACTTACTGAAATGGACATGCCCATTTTCTTTATCCAAAAATCCTGAATATTGATTGACCCCATTTTTTTTTTCTTTTTTCTTTTTGAACATCACTGACAAAGGGTGCACAAAGTTGCTGGAGAGAGACAGAGAGAAACAGTGAAAGGGAAAGTGAGAAATAACCCCCCAAGGGTTATTGTGACCATGTCACAATCCTTTCTTCTCCATTCTCCTTTTGAAATTTTGGGCACACATGCACATGTGCCCAGTGTTCATACATTTTTTATGTTTTTATGTGCCTGTGATGATTTTGAAGCCACTTACATGTTAGTATTTCCTTCTGGTCTTACAATAGAAACGTTAAAAGGTAATTTAGGAATCATTCTGCTTTCAGAATCTGAATATACATTTCAAGCATGTTATTAACAGTATGCCCCTTATTGCTTATAAATAATAAATTCAAAAACTATGTAAGTGCAGATAACACACAATGTTTACACATATAATGTACATTTTGTATATATGCATACATAAATATAAAATATAGATTGGAGTAATATACAGTGTATTCATGCTGGGAAAAGTAATTTTGTATGCTGTAAGGATATACAATGATTAAGTGTAAAAAAATAATAATTGAAAAATATTTGCAATATTTTATTTTTAGTCTCATCAACTGGAAAATCTTGCTATTTTTATCAATTTACAGAAAAATTATATATTGATGATTCTCCATTAATGAAGACATTTTAAATTGTAATATATATATATATATATATATATGCACGTGTATGTGTCTGGCGTGAGTTTAAGCCACTGGGTCCGAGACTCGAATGGCGGTAGACTACATGGGAGTTCAGCGACATAGCCATTACACTAACTGCTGGTCTCTTAAAATTGTAATAAATTTAAGCCAATATTCACAATTATGCTATGGAAGTATATAGAAAAAGAAAATTACATTTATGTATTCAAGCATTTCTAAAATTTAAAAATCAAAATATTAGGAATTAATAATTAATAACAACAGCAAAAAGAAAAAAATACTAATTCATATATTGTTTTCTAAAGTTCTTTCTGATTTTCCTGATGGTTTTGCTTAACTATTTGTGCTTGAACATGTAAATGTATTTGTACTGGCTTTGACTTATGAGTCATCAGTGGAAGTTATGCACTGTAATATCCAGCACTAAGGGAACGTCTTCTTGCCCGTTTAATTCACAAGGGAATTTTTTAATACAAAACATATGAACTTCTTATCCATGGGCAGAAAAGGCAGCAATATCAAGTCATAATTCTATAGACTTACTTTCTAATATTTATTTCATCTTGAACACTTCTATTTATTCCTGGGAATAATTTATACATAATCACTTTATCTTTGATTTTCTTTGTTGTCATAGATATGCTATTTATTTCTTATATCTAATAGTTGTAATTTATATCACTTTATTATTTTTTTAGAGAGATTTTTGTTATAGGGGGAGTGCACTAGCCAGAGAGACAGAGAGACCAAAAATGAGAAATCACCCCCCAAGGTGTATAGCCACTCCACAATCCCTTCTCCTCCATTTCCCCTTGAGATTTTGGGCGTGTACACACACACGGCTGACATGAATTTTAAGCCACTTGGTTCAGGACTTGAACTGCAATTGACTACGTGGGAGTCCAACAACATACCATCATCACATATTTTCTTTTTAAGAGAGGCTTTTACCATTAATTGTGCACATGCACCCACTGGACAGAGAAAAAGAGAGACAGAAAATAAAACTTCACCCCCACCAGGGGCATGGCTGTGCCTCAATCCATTCTCCTCCGTTCTCCTCTCAGGATTTTGGCCATGCATGCACATGTGTCCCTGGTGTCCATCACATTTTTAATGTTTCTTAGTCATTTGTAGTCATTCTAATATTTATTTTAGAATGAATATACAGTTTAGCACTCCCTTATTTTTTTTTATTTAATTTTTTTTAGGATTTTGCCGCAGGGCATGTGCACTCACCAGAGAGAAAGAGGAGCAGAGAAAAGGAAAGAGAGCAATCACTCCCCCAAGGGTGGGTAGCCATGTTGCAATCCCTTCTCCTCCACTCTCTTCTCAGGATTTTGGGCATATGCACATAGCCACCAGGCATGATTTTCAAACTGCCAGGTCTGTGATCAGGCATGTGGGTATCCATCACCTTAACCGCATTGCCACCTGCTCATTCCAACTACTTTCATTTTTTTAATGGTATTAACTTTTTTAATCAAAAACGTAATTTTGATTCAAAGAGTTTTTTATGGATTTCAAAATTTCTAAGTACTTTAGGATTAGCACTTTAAACTTGAGCAAATGCAAAAAAATACATAAATTA
>NW_006159523.1:542849-574350 GCF_000334495.1 Tupaia belangeri chinensis | reverse complement strand
CCCAAGAGGAGAATGGAGGAGAAGGGATTGCGGCGTGACCATCCTCCCCGGGGGGTGATTTCTCGCTTTCTGTCTCTATGTCTCTCTCTGTCTGTCTGGCGAGTGCACGCGCCCTATAGCAAAAACCTCTCCAAAAAAAAAAAAAAGAAAAGAAATATAACTTTTGTATTAAACCTGACATTGTGATCTTTATTTGACTTTGAAGAGTAAGTTTTCAGAGAATATAGCTATAATATAGTAATATGAAAGTTCTATGCTCTATCTGAGCACTACTGAGACTGTGTTATGATTCTAGAAACAGTAAGAGGTGCTGGAGATAGGTCTTGAGAAGAGTAAATCTCTCTCTCTCACTGTCTTTTTTTTTTTTTTCAGAGTTTTGTTTGTTTGTTTGTCCTTTTGTTGTTGTTGTTGTTATATGGTGCATGTGCTCGCCAGAAACAGAGACATAAAAGAACTCCCTTCGGCCCCCATACAAGAAAGGCCACGCCACAATCCCTTCTCCTCCATTTACATTTCAGGATTTGGGACATGTATGCACACACGCCTGGCATGAGTTTCAAGCTCTCAGGTCTGGGACTCTAACCGTGGGCGGTCATGTGGGAGTCCAGCGATATAACCATTACACCATCTGCTGGTTCTGAGAAGAATAAATATCTCTTTGCGTTTCATCCTCTTAATCTGCTAAAAAGGTGTTTGGTTTTGCCTTTCTCTATTTCTTACTTTCTCCTTTTCTTATCTTTCTTCTCACTTTTTTTTTCTGTGCATAATTTATTCTTTTCTTTTATAAATGAATGATTTAATTTATTATTATTATTATTTTAAAATTTGACCAGAGAGAGATTACATTAAATCTTTTCCATGGGAAAACTTTATGTTCTGTTTTAAAAATGTATTTATTTCACCTTCATTCACTGAATTTAATCACAGCATACAAAATGCGATTTCCCATCCAGAATGCACTATATAGTGTTTTAATCATACATATTATCCTTATCTTTCCTTTTTATTAAGAAGATGTTATTTCTTCAGTTTAAAGGAAGCATTTCTTTAGTCTCTGCTTTGGGAGAGACTTATTTATGACAATGGGGTATTCAAGCTTCTTGGCTTGTCTTTGTGTATCTGAGTATTCCCATTACAAATATCACAGTCCGTTTGATTGTAACAAATGACATGTGACTAGATCATGCTTTTGAAAAGTCTTTAAAGATCAATAGACAACCAGACAGATCCTGGGTCTAATTATGGGACTATAGTGTCTTCTCCAATCAGAACATAAAAACACATACAAAATATAATTTTTTTTCAGTTGAGAATTCAAATCACTGAATATCTGTCTATGCATAGGTCTGTCAATTTCTCTTCCTTTCCTTCCTTCCTTCCTATTCTTTTTTCCTCTATTCTTCCCTCTCTTTTTTGTTTTCCTTTCCATGATGGTCTAATGTCTTGCTATCTTACAGCATATCATGTCGCTGCCGAAATAAATACCAATAATAGTGAAGGCACCACATCATATAAATGGAAAGTATCTCATTTCCATTCAGAAATACCCTTCCATAAGCTTGTAAAAACACGAGCCCAACCCAAAGCAGATACCTGTTTCTTCAGATGCTGATGTATATTATATTTAGAAATCCCCATGAAGCACTCATGTCTTGTAATCTACTTGTTGAGTTTTAATATGTTTTATGCAAATAAAAAATATGAGTCAAAGTCTCTCACTTATTTTTTTCATTACTGCAAAAAATTGTATGAAACTGGTGCTATTTTCTCATTAAATGCTTCTTAAAGAACATTAAGGAGAAAAATAGAGAGTCAAGGCATTTATGAATCAAAGAAATGTGTTATTATCTGTTGAAGATAACATGTATAGTGTTCTTCACTGGACTGGTGAGAAATGTATACCTGTTGGAATATTCATTTTGCAAGCTAAGAACATGTGATTGAATGCATAAAAGAAATTGAAATAAAAATATGTAAAAAAAGTTTCAGCAGTGTAGCCATTTGGATTATGGATTATTTTTGACAGATGGTGTTTAATATCAGATTCTATAATAGTTGGGATTCTGTTAAATATGTAGATTAATTTGAATAGAATTGCTATTTTAATTATATTAATTCTTCCAATCCAGGAACATGGGACGTCCTTCCACTTTTTTTTAAATTTAAATTTATTTATTTACATCCATTCACTGTACATCATTACAGCATACAAAATAAGATTTTCCATCAATAGTACACTGTATATTGGCTCAATCAAGCACATCAACATACATGTTATCATCACCAAATAATTTTCCATTTCTTGCTTCCTGTATGTTTTGCTTTTCTTTTCCCATCCTTGATTCTCTTCCCTCTGCCATCTTCCACTCTCCTTTCACACAGTCTCTGGTATCTATGTTAGCTTTGTGTACTTTTTCCCCCCACATTTTATTGAGTCACTAAAGATCTTAATTAATCTAAATATTTTCATAGCAAGCACAGCTGATATATATATTTCCATGAACACAAGTCCAACTTTAGGCATAAGCCTCAGTGAGTATATGAACATCCTATAAAGTAGCACCTAGCTGGCACTATATATCTTACTGCAGTCATTGAATAGGTATTTTTAATGCATTTTTTTTTTTAATTTCAAGAAAAACAGCTTTAGGTTTTTTAAATTTTTCCTGAATCTTCTCTTTTTTGGGGGGGCGGGAGAGGTTTTTGCTATAGGGCGCGTGCGCTCGCCAGACAGACAGAGACATAGAGACAGAAAGTGAGAAATCACCCCCCCAGGGGGGATGGCCACGCTGCAATTCCTTCTCCTCCATTCTCTTCTTGGGATCTTGGGCACGCATGCACACGTGCCTGGCATGAGTTTAAGACACTGGGTCCGGGACGAGAACCGCGGTCGACTACATGGGAGTCCAGCGACATAGCCATTACGTTACTGCTGGTTCCCTCTTTTATTTTTTTATTTTAACTTAACTTACATTTATTCCCTAAGTATCATCACAGCATACAAAATGTGATTTCCTATCCAGAATATACTTCATAGTGGATTAATCATGCATGTTATGATAAAAAAAATTCCATTTATAGATTCTAGTATTTGTTTTAACCCTATTTCTGACCCTCTGTCCTTCCCACCCTCTTCGCACACTATCTCTGGTGTCTACAGTTGTCTTCCATACCTTCCCCCCCCTCCACATTGTATTGAACACACAATTTCTTAAATGATCTAACTACTTTCAATAGCAAGTTCACTTGGTACTATTAAGAAAACCAGTTTTAACTTAAATAAAACAAATGCTAAGGAACTTTGCTTAAAACTTAAAGCCAGCAAACAGGTTAGGATTCTGTTCAAATGGTAGGTACATGAACCTACCCATATCTCAAGACAGGACACAAATCCTTACAACCAGCTAACAAAGTCTACAAGAAAATCAGAAATGTTTTAGTCAAAAATCATAAAATTATACTTCACCAATTCAGTCTCATGTACTTTATCTTCTGTTGTCATTCAATTTTTCTGATTAAATTCTGGGCTGTAATATTCAACTCCAGAGTTGTCCCTATGATTCAGTTGGCTATTTTATTAGTTTTTTAACTTTTAATTCTGTGTGTCTGTATTTAATTTTCCTGATATAGCACTCCCCTTGAGAACTTCATGGAGATCTGGTCTGGTGCTGGTAAATTCTTTCAGGTTTTGTTTATCTGAGAACTTTCTTGTCTTTTCTTCTCACATGAAAGATAATCTTGCTGGGTACAGTATTCTTGGCTGAAATTGCTTCTCTCTTAACACTTTGAATATATTTTTCCATTTTTTCCTCACTTGCATTGTTTCCTATGAGAGCTCTGCTGTTAGTCTGATGGGATATCCTTTGTAGGTAACTTGATGTTTTTCTCTTGCCATAGTTTCTTGTCTTCGCCAGTGGCTTTGGCCAACCTGTCTATAATGTGTCTTGGAGAAGATCTTCTTGCATTGATTCTATTTGGAGTCCTTTGTATTTCTTGGGACTGGATATTTGAGTGCCTCTCTAGGTTTGAAAAGTTTTCTTACAGGATTTCATGAAATAAATTATCAATGCCCTTATGAGTCTCTTCGCCTTCTGGAATGTCAATTATCTGGATGTTTGGACATTTGATGGTATCTAATATTTCTCATATATTATTCTCAAATTTTTGGGCAATTTTCTCAGTCTCCATGGTGGATTTTCTAGGCCAGCAATCTCTTCTATGTCTGAGATTCTATTTTCTAGTCTAGTATGATCTAGTCTGCTTTTAATGCTTTCAAGGGAGATTTTGACTTCCTGTATTATTGCCTTCATCTCTAACAGTTCCATTTGATTCTTTTTTAAAGTGTGTAATTCCCCTTTTAGATCTTGCAAGAATTTCCTGACCTCTTGGAACTCGTCAGCTTCTTTCTCTTTTACCTTCTGCAGTTCATTGTCTCTCTTGTCTTCCATCACTGTTAGCTTCACAATTATGAATGTTCTAAATTCTTTATCAGACATTTCCATGATTTCCATTGAACTGCCTGTGGATGAGGAGGAGTTATTCTTTTCCCTGGGAGGAGAGGTATTTTCTTGCTTTCTCATATTTCTTGTGATCCTGCGGTGATTTCTAGTCATCTGATGAATGGTGTATTTCTTCCTGATTCTTGAAGTTCTATCTGAAAGTTCAGGAGCAAGCAGAAAGAGGTGATCTGGAATCTCTTTGCCATTCTGTTGTAATCACTTTGGTAGCAGATTCAGTATATATTGAGAAGTATGTTAACCCTAATAGTATTTGGATGTTTAGCTACAGTGCCCTTAGATCCATCTAGAGACACAGTAAATGGATATTGAGGAGAAGAGAGATGAGAAAAAAGAAAAACAAAAAGAGAGAGAAAACAACAACAAAGAAAAAGAAAAAAAAAACAAGAGAAAAAAATAATTATTGTTTTTCTTTTTAAAAAATAGAAATCTGTGTGGCACATGAGCACTGCACAAAATCACTAGTTCACAGGAGCCATGAGGAATCTTCTCCTGATGGCCTGCCTCTAGCTTCTGGCCTCTTCTGCCTGAGTGGGAGGAGCAGAGGGGATTATTAACACAACAGAAGGTGGAGCTGAGAGCAAGAGAAAACTTTACCTTTAAAAAATTTTAAAAATGAAAAATTACAAAAAAATGAAAAGATAGAAGCAGGGAGAGACAGAGACAGAGACAGAGACAGAGATGGAAGGCTAGAGGAGCTCCCTACCACTATAGCTTGCTTGTTGGAGGCTGAATTATCAGTAGAAAATCTTCATTTCTCTTTTACCCTGAAATCACTAGTTCACAGGAGCCATGAGGAATCTTCTCCTGAAGGCCTGCCTCTCATGTCTTGCCTCTCCTGTTTCTCCTTCCACTTTTTGTGTCATTTTTAAATTTCTTTTTAGCTTCTCAGAGTTTTGTTTGTGGAGGTCTTTAATTTCTTCAGTTAGATTTATTCCTAAGTATCTCATATTTTTTGTGGATATGGTAAATGGAATTACATTCTTAAGTTCTATCTCAGTCTGGCTATTGTTTGTATATAAAAATGGTATAGATTTCTGTATGTTGATTTTGTATCCTGCAAATTTACTGTATTCATTTATTACTTCCAGGAATTTTTTCATGGAGATCATTGGGTCTTCTATATTTACATTCATGTCACTTGTAAATAGAGGTAATTTCATCTCTTCTCTTCCAATTTCAATGCCTTTTATTTTATTCTCTTTTCTGATTGCATTGGCGAGGACTCCCAGTACTATATTGAAAAGGAGTGGAGAAAGTAGACATCCTTGTCTTGTAGCAAGAAAAGCTTTAGCTTTCCCCCATTCAGGATGATGCTAGTTATGAAGTTTTCATAAATAGCTTTTATTATTTTGAGAAATGAGCCTTTCATGCTGATTTTGCTTAGAGTCTTGATCATGAAGGAATGTTGCATCTTATAAAATGCTTTTTCTTCAACAATTGATATGATCATATTTTTTTACCTTTTCTTATGCTAATATGGTTTATTACATTTATGATTTTTTCTATGTTGAACCATCCTTGCATCCTTGGAATAAGGTCTACCTGGTTGTGATCTATAATCTTTTTTATATGTAATTGGATATGATTTGCTAGTATCTTTCTGGGAATGTTTGGGACTATATTCAGCAGAGATATTGGTCTACAGTTCTCCTTCCTTGTCATGTCCTTGTCTATTATAAGGCTAAGGTGATGGAGACTTCATAGAATGAACCCATTCTATGAGAGTCTCATCCTTTTGGATCATTAGAATTAACTTCAGTAGAATGGGGATTAACTCTTCTTTAAAAGTTTTGTAGAATTCAGAGCTGAAACTATCAGGACCAGGGCTTTTCTTTGCTGGGAGGTTATTTATTACTGATTCAATCTCATGGTTTGTTACAGGCTTATTCAGAGTTTCTATGTCCTCCTGACTTTATTTTGGTAGATTTTATGTGTCCAGGAATTTGTCCAGCTCACGTTTCTCTAAATTCTATTGACTTCCTCAAACAAAAAATTTAGTGTTTTTAATTTTCCATTATTTATATTTTCTATTTAATTACTTTCATATTTTAATCAATAAGTTTTTTAAATTTTATATTTCACAGTATATATTTATCTTAAATAACATATCTTTATAGATTATACAATATATTTATATCTGTTATTTAACTTTGATTACATTATTTTTCTAAAAAACAAGTTATAATCTTTATATGATTATACTTTTCAACAAAATATATGCACTGGTTCTTAATTGTTGATCTGAAAGGCACCAATCATTTCAGGACTCCATTATATATGATTTTTTTAGTTCTACTTTATTTTTAAAATGGCTGATTGAATCTTTAAGCACATGTCAAGAAGAGTACATAAACATTAAATTCCTATAGTAGTAGATAATTGATAATTCTTTCTGCTATCTTGACATGTTAATGACAACTGGTCTATTATTCCATTGTCTTCTTTCACCTGATATATTAAATTTCTGAAGTTAATATATTTTATTTTATCTTATTCTTCTTGTGTAGTTGACCTATTTCTTATGCCTTGGCTGTGGCAAGATTACAAATGCTACTGGTTTGTTTACAAATGTTACTGATTTGGATATTTTGATCTTGATTATTTTTTTATGTTTCTTCTGAACATAAAATATTTTATATACAGAATCAGAAATCTATTATCAATACATTTTTAACTTTTAAAGGCTATTCACATAGGTTTTTATTTATTAAAGCATTTTAAATTCATAGAAAAATTAAGTGAAAGGTAAGATATTGCCAACTGGCAATGAAACCTTCAATGTCTTCCTCATTATCATCATATCATCTGATAGTACATTTCTTACCACTGTTACTTTATGCTGACATACCATTTTCACCACAAGTCCATTCATTACATTAGGGTTCACTCTTGGTGTTGTACAACCTATTGGACTAATGCATAATGAAATAAATTTACCATTGCAATATCCCATAGAGACTTCCACTACTCTAAAAATTCATTGTGCTCCTAACAATGCATTTGCTCACGTAATTTTTTCAGACTTCAGAATATGAAAGTATTTATAAATCCAGTTCAAACACAAACTGTTTAACTTTAGCTCAGTTGTAAGGAGATGAGGCTACAGTTGTTTTTCCAAGTTCTTCCAGTAGAATTATAGATTTGTTGTTTTTGTTGTTGTTAGAGAGATTTTTTTTTTTGCTATGGGGCACATGCACTCACTAGAGAGAGAGAGAGAGTTTGGGCATGCACACACATACACATGCTGAGCCTGAGTTTTAAGCCATAAGATCTGGGACTCAAACCGCATTGGAATATGTGGGAGTCCCATAACATAAATGCTACACCATCTGCTGGCCCCGCCCCATAGATGTTTCATAAATGTCAATATTAGATAATGACAGACCCTTAGTTAGATCCATTCAGCATATGTCAGCAGGACATAGGATGATCACTGCTGGTACAACTCTATGTGGATCCTAAAATGTTGGTACAACTCTATGTGGATCCTAAAATGAATGAAGTAGGTTTACAGAAGAAGGCAAATATAGCCCTGTACCCAGAATCTCATGTCACTCATACGTTATGTTTTATTCTGTAAATTTTAAAATTAAATATAAATTTAGTTTCTTCTATACATTCAATCACATATGTTACTTAGCTTGTAAAGTGAATGTTCCAACATGAATACATTTCTCACCAGTCGAGTTGGGGATATAATACACGTTATCATTAACAGATAATAACCTATTTCTTATCCCATAAATGTTCTGTAAATATTGACAATACAAGGATGAAGATTAAAATTATCAAAGGTTGCAATCCTCCGTGAACTCGCTATTAGTCTATTCATTGAGTAATAATTTATGGAATAACTTTTACTTTTATATATTATATGCTCTGCTTACTTTTTCAAAATAATAATTATTTCCAGGCTGGTTTTCCTTGATCTCCTGCTCCATGCCATCACTTATACTGTGACGGATAGTGCCAATTCTTCACCTATGTTCCTGAAGATCCATTTTTATCAGTTCTATGCATGGCTAGTGCTTTCATGTGCTTTAGGAAGCCAGCATTTGCATCTTCTGAAGAGGAGGTGCAGAAAACTAGGTTCAGCTGGAAGGAGTCCTGCTTTGGTGCCCTAGAGCCCTTCTGCCTGTAGGTGCCGAGACCTGGACCCAACCAGTTAGAAGTCATCTCATCCTTCTTTCTCTCTTAGACCTGCTCCTGGGCAACAGCGGACTATTGACTGAATTAGCCTGCTATAAAATCCCTTACAGAATTCCTTGGAATGTGACAAGTTTACGGTTTAACTTGTACTCTAAAGTTCTTTTGGTTGAAGCTGATGCTTGCCCTTTGCAGGATATTTTCCTTGACACTCGTCTCTCTGATGTGGCTTTCTACCCTCTCCTTTATTTGTCTCTTCAGAAAACATGGCCTTAATGGGACTAGCAGTTAGCGTAATGGTTATGTCGCTGGACTCCCACGTAGTCGACCGCGGTTCGTATCCCGGACCCTGTGGCTTAAAACTCACGCCGGGCCCATGTGTGTGTGCGCCCAAGATCCCGAGAGGAAAATGGAGGAGAAGGGATTGTGGCATGGCCATTCCCCCTATGGGGTGATTTCTCGCTTTCTATCTCTCTAGTGAGCACACACACCCTATAGCAAAGACCTCTAAAAAAAAAAAAAAAAGAAGAAAGAAAACATGGCCTTAATAAATCATTTTGATATACAATTTTGACTTTATATATGCTTCTGAGAAAACAAATTAAATTAATGAGCTTTTAAAAATTCATTTAAACAGTTTTTTTTATTATTCTCTATATTCTATGCCACTTTCTTTATCTTTTATATCAAGATATTTATATCCATCTTTTCAATTATATCCCTTGCTGTGTCTAGTAAATTTTTTTTTGTTTTATGGCTAACATCAGTGATATAGCTTGACTGCTTTGTCCCCACCAATATCTCATGCTGTGCTTTGACACTAAGTGTGGAAGGTTTGAGGATGAAGCTCAGTAGAAGGTGCTGGGACACAGGAGTGGATCACTCATGAAGAGACGAAGGCTGTCTCAGTTCTTCCCAACCAGTGCCCACCAGAAAGAGTTGTCATAAAGGGAAGTTGCTGTTGGAAGTTTTCCCTCTGCACACACCTGCATTGCTTTCCACTTCTCTGCTGTGTTGTGATGCAGCACCAGGTATTTTACTTAATTATTCATACTGTTTTTTATCGGAAATACATCATGTTTTTAACAATAACTAGTATTTTTCTTTTGCATTTTGTATCATTATTTCCTTAGACTTTTTTTCTTCTTGTTTTAAGGGTGTGGATATATTTTCCTGAACGGAATTGTTTCTGGTTTATTTGCATTTGATTTGGAGTGTTTTGATATAGGTCTTTGATTTATATTCTGCCTCCTCTCCTGCTACCCACCCCCCCACACACACACATACATAAAATGTCTCTTATTTTAAACACATCTTATCCACCTCATTGCTGAGGGAGGTAGAGGCATTCAGTCTTAGAATTTGGGGGTTGGTCAGAAAGCAGGATCCTTCATGAAAGACAGATGAGATGAGCTGTAAGTTATTGGTCCCATTTACTTATAGCTCAGCAGTGGGGACAGTACATACCTGTCAGGGTCACATTGCAGCTACACTCAGAAACAGAGTGAACCACCAGGGACGTGTGAGCCAGACTTTGCTATACCAAGAGATTGAGAGGAACCATTGTTCCTGAGGGTAGATGTGATTGGTTTGTTTAAACAATTCTCTGAGCTAGCAGAGAACATTGGTTCACAGAGATAAGGTAAGGATATGTCAGAGCTCTTTCAAAAGGAAGGTTATTTAAAGGACTTTGTCCTCACTAGTAGAGAGAGAGAGAGAAACTTATTATTAGGCCAGTCGAATTTCTCCTAAGTATGTTAGATGCCAAAGCACTACATAATATCAGGCGTTAATCCTATGCCTTACACCAACCTGTGAAGCCCTCCTTCCTGTTTATCTGTATGATAAGTTGTAAGACTATGGCATGTGGGCTAGACCACTGGTAGCCCTGCCTATTCCTGCTCCTCACTGAGCACCAAGTCCCTTCCTCCAGCTCTGCAAATGTGATTGTCAGAGATCTCATATTGTCTTCAGGTAGAAAAAAATAGTCAGAGATTGTTATATGTGAAGGAATTGAGGTAAGGTAGTCTCCCACTTATCAGAAGGTGAACACCTCTCTCTCTGCTTCTTATTTTTTTTAAAGAATTATTTTATTTATTTATTTATATATTTTAATTTAACCAGAGAGATTGAGCAAGAGAGAGACAGAGAAAGAAAGTGAGAAAGCAAGCCACCAGATCCAGGACTCAAACCATGGTCGGCCATGTGGGAGTCCAGCACCTTAAGCACCATGCACGCCACCTGCTGGCCCCTCTCTCTGCTTCTTAACACCTGACATGGAGTTCTATAAAGTAGCTTAATTTTAATTTTAATTGTGTGTTTTTTTTAAAATTGTGTTTTGTTTTGTTTTGTTTTGGCATTAGTAACTGTTCTTGATGCTCATGGCCTCAGAGCCCTTACTCATCTGTGTTGTCTCACACTAGTGATCTAATTATGAACTTAACTATCATTTGTATTTATTTGAAAGACCTCTAAAGGCCTGAAGGTAAAAGCAAAACATCACCTAGGAATCATTTTCCTAGGTTAGTCATCCTCATGAAATACAGACTCATTCATGTAACTCACATCTCCAACACTCTACATGATGTGTCATAAACACATCACACTCAACATGTCCAAAATCAAGTAAAATATTTCTAGGACTGCTATTTCTGTAATACTGAATCTTGGTAAATAGTCATTACATTCTACTACAACAGTGGGAGTCTAAGGGAACTTAGGATCATTGTTTTTCTTCTCTTCACCCTGCCTACATTTTACTATCGAACCAATAGTAAATTTTTGAATCCTATTGAAACTATCTTTAAAATTTTAAATGTCTAAAATCGAATTTTTTTTATAGCCTTCCCCATCACTACACTAATCAAGACATCCTAGCCGGTTACCTCTATTATTATAACCCTCTTGTAAATGATCACCCTGCTCTCTACAGTCTGCTATTTACATCACAGACCCTGAAATACCCCCCCTGTGATGTCAAGTCTGCCAATCCCCTTAGATAAAGCCATGCAGACACTATGGCTTCCTTCCTCTTCCTCAAATATTTCCCAAATTATCATTTTTCAGCTCTTTATACTTACTTTTCTTTCTAAGAAACTTTTCCATGTGTGATTTTTGGTATTTTCCTGTATTTATCTTAATTTATCATGAAATATTTCCTCATTTCCATTCCATCCTTCCATGAATGCACTCATCACCTATCATTTCCTATCTTATTTGTTTATCTATTTTGTTGTATTTATCACCACCTTACACTCTACATTTCTGGGTTTATTTTTATTCATTTATTTACTTATAATTTAGGTTTTTATCATAGGGTGTGTTTACTCACTGGAGACAGAGCAAAGTAGTGAGAGGGAGAATGAGAAATCACACCCCCCAGGGGGATGGGTACACTGCAATGGTCTTTTCCTCATTTCTTTTATCAGGATTTTAGGTATGCACATACATGTGCCTAGCATGATTTTTTTAATTTTTAATTTTTTTTATTTTTTAAATTTATCATCATAATCTTCTTATATTACATTGGATTACATATAACTTTACAGTGTATTACATTGTTTTTTCAAAAGGGAATGCCATGCATGTCAGTCAGTCAGTACAAAGACATTAATCTCCCTGCTTCAACATTCAATGTCTTTTCTATGTTTTCCCCAATCATTATTATTGTTATTCTAATTATTTTTTAAAACAGTCAAATGCTATTTCTCATTTTGCTTGTAAAAATACTTTGCCCATCATGAATACTTCTCAGACCAATCCAGTTGAGAATACTATACATGTCATCAACAGTTCATAAGCCATATCTGTTTCTCACTACGGTATATATTGAGTGGATACATACAATATCTTTCTTTCATAGCCTGGCTTACTTCACTCAGCAATAGATCCTCCATATCTGACCACTTTCTATCAAATTCCAGGGTCTTGTTATTTTTTATGGCTGAGTAGTATTCCATAGAGTATATATACCATTCTTTTCCAATCTATTCATTGGTTTGTGGACATTTAGGTTGGTTCCATGTCTTGGCAATTGTGAATAATGCTGCAATAAACATTGATGTGCAAGCACTTTTCTGACTGAGTGTTATTTTGTCTATTGGGTAAATACCCAGAAGTGCGATTGGCTAGCATGATTTTTAAAGTTACTGGGTCTGGAACTCAAGCCAGTCATATGGGAGTCCAGCTACTTAACCACCACTCCACTTGCTGGCACCCCTTTTATTTTTAATACATAACACTAAAGCATAAAACAAACTCAAAGGGAATCAAGGAATCTAACTATTTTTCCACCAATAATAGTACCTAATTGTGGATCCATTTATTTGTTGAATAAGTTGTTGAAAAAAATAAATGTATAATTACAACTAATTGGTCCAACGGCATTTCAATCAATGCTTCTAAAGCATTTCCAGATGTATTAAATTTCTTTTAAAACTTTGAGAAAACACCATATGTCATTTTTATACTATTGCTTATGGCAAATGCTTTTAAATTATAGAACAGGAAAAGAAAAATTCAGCTCAAGAAGAATTTGAGTCACCCTAATATCTCGGTTAACACAGGTCAAACTAGTGATGTTTTCTCAATTTTAGGCAATGCCTTCTCATTTTTGTTTGCTTCAGTTGAGTTTTACCTGAAAGAAAAATAATTTACGATCTTTAGTAAACAGGTCACTATGGAGAGAGAAAGCAGCATTAACCCTGAGATCATCTCTCTTGCATTAACGGTCTCAGTAGCTTGTATAGTTTATTTCCCCTCAAATGGAAGAAACTAGATGGCTCAGTAACGGGTCTATTTTGTTTTTATAACCAATTACATTAAAATGAGATGGGAAGTTATATGTCAGATCCTGCAGTAATTTCTTTTTGGGATTAAACTTGTCTATGTTTCACATCTGTACCAGTCTGCTTACTACATTTTTAAGCAACATTTCCTTATAGGTTCTCTTTGATATTACACGAACACCCCCGTGGCATTGGTTTAATTATTAACAGTGCTGAGGTTAACAGGCTGCTGCCTTCTGCTATAATGCACTGAAAGCAGATTTAAAGCATGTTGCGACATTACGTTGGAGTCAGTCATTATAGTTTACCTTATACACTTTGTTCAAGGTATTTCCCAAGACACAAGAAAATATAAAAAGAAATGCATTAGTTCAGTTTAGAAAATAAAAGGTCAGAAGCCATTGAATTATGACTTTTTCAGAACTCCTCTGCTAGCATTGGGCAACTCTAACATTAAAATGTTCTCATCTGCCCAGATGATGATGTGGAATACCTTTAAAATGGATATTTTAATACAGAGAGGACCAACAGTGGTGCACTAATAGTGTATCAGGACCTGCATGGGAAAGATGCCAGTTCACATCCCAGGGCCTTCCTTATATGTTGGGTGGCCACTGATGATATAAGTTGGCTGAAGCTGGGGATGTAGTACAGCATTGGGGCACTCTCTCTTTGTCTCTGTCTCTGTCTACCTCTATCATGAAAGAAAGAAATATACAGATTAAAAATTTTAAAAAGAATGTGACAACTTTTATATTTATTTATTTATTTTGCTATAGGATGCATGCATTTGCAGAGAAACAAAAAGTGAAAAATCAATCTGCAGGGGAGATGGCCATGCTACAACGCTTTCTCCTCCATTGTCCTCTCAGGATTTTTGGGCACACATACAAGAACTCCTAGTAAACAGGTCACTATGGAGAGAGAAAGCAGCATTAACCCTGAGATCATCTCTCTTGCATTAACGGTCTCAGTAGCTTGTATAGTTTATTTCCCCTCAAATGGAAGAAACTAGATGGCTCAGTAACGGGTCTATTTTGTTTTTATAACCAATTACATTAAAATGAGATGGGAAGTTATATGTCAGATCCTGCAGTAATTTCTTTTTGGGATTAAACTTGTCTATGTTTCACATCTGTACCAGTCTGCTTACTACATTTTTAAGCAACATTTCCTTATAGGTTCTCTTTGATATTACACGAACACCCCCGTGGCATTGGTTTAATTATTAACAGTGCTGAGGTTAACAGGCTGCTGCCTTCTGCTATAATGCACTGAAAGCAGATTTAAAGCATGTTGCGACATTACGTTGGAGTCAGTCATTATAGTTTACCTTATACACTTTGTTCAAGGTATTTCCCAAGACACAAGAAAATATAAAAAGAAATGCATTAGTTCAGTTTAGAAAATAAAAGGTCAGAAGCCATTGAATTATGACTTTTTCAGAACTCCTCTGCTAGCATTGGGCAACTCTAACATTAAAATGTTCTCATCTGCCCAGATGATGATGTGGAATACCTTTAAAATGGATATTTTAATACAGAGAGGACCAACAGTGGTGCACTAATAGTGTATCAGGACCTGCATGGGAAAGATGCCAGTTCACATCCCAGGGCCTTCCTTATATGTTGGGTGGCCACTGATGATATAAGTTGGCTGAAGCTGGGGATGTAGTACAGCATTGGGGCACTCTCTCTTTGTCTCTGTCTCTGTCTACCTCTATCATGAAAGAAAGAAATATACAGATTAAAAATTTTAAAAAGAATGTGACAACTTTTATATTTATTTATTTATTTTGCTATAGGATGCATGCATTTGCAGAGAAACAAAAAGTGAAAAATCAATCTGCAGGGGAGATGGCCATGCTACAACGCTTTCTCCTCCATTGTCCTCTCAGGATTTTTGGGCACACATACAAGAACTCCCAGCATGAGTTTTAAGCCAATGGGTCCAGGATTTGCAATGCAGTGGACTACCTGAGAGTTCAGCAATTTAAGTATTACACTATCTACTGATCCCGAATATTTCAGTTTTTAAATATTTGCTTATTTCTTCTACAGACAAGAGAGATAACACCTACAATGAAGTTTTAACCAACTTCAGCCTTAGTCAGGCCTAGATCTTGGACACACATGTTATGTGAACTCAGTGAGGTCTTCAGATGCAAATTCCTATGGGTCAGCCTCTCAGAATATCTCATTTCACAGCTCTGCCACTATCTGTACCTAGATAGTGTTTTCATTTAAAATACTTTATTTTTCTGGATTTATAAGTAAAAATGTTCTTGTTGTTCATAGAGATCATCTAGACTCCCCACCTTCTCATATAAAGTAAGTTTTACATTCACCTAAAAGAACTTCAAGTTATGTATCTTCTTCCTTGGAACTAGTATATAAAAAGTAACAAAATAATACATTCTAAGAACCAAGTGTCATTTTCTATGTACTTATTGTCATTCTAGTATTCCTTAATTTACTTAAATGTGTGGTATAATGTGTACAGGAAACTTCACTCTATGCTAAGGACACACATACACACCTACAAACACACAAAAACGACATCACTGCTACTTTTAATCTAATTATGGGTGACGGCTATTTGTAATAAAAACAAATCGTTTTAGGCTTCACATACATTATCTCATTAAGTCCTTACAGAAACATGTACCCTCCCTGTACCTTATAGCTGGGGAGACTGAGGAAAGAGAATTTGAGTAATTTGTTCACAGCAGGCACATGACTTGTTTTCTATTCTGTTAGTCACTTTGCTACACTTCCAAAGCAGATATTGTATCTTTCCGGGGTGCACATGACATATTCTTCCAGAATTCTGACAGGGAGGTTAATTTTGATATAATAAGATAATATGAGCTGAGACTAAAAGATTAACGAGTAGTTGAAAGTAAAGGTCAATAGTACTAGTTAATGTTGTTCAGAAAGGAGTGATCACCATGACCGGCAGATGGAGGCTGGGATGTTCAGAGAAATACAAGCATGTGGAATACCTGAGCGTAGGGATTGCTGCCTGAGGGGGAGGGTGTTGAGACTGGAGAGGCTTTGCAACCACAGAGAATGCCTTCCATGAGCAAAGAAACAAAAGTTAGGGGCTATGTGTGCCACACTCAGTGGTATTTCAGAAAGAGCAGCAGTGATGAAAAGTCAGTTAAATACATGTAATGGGGAATGACTTTAAGAAGGATGATCTTCAAAGTATTGCATGATTTAAGAAACTCTTTTTTTGTCATTCAAAATACTTATTTATTTCGTTTATTAATTAATTTATTTTACATTCATTCACTGAGCTCGTCACAGCATACGAAATGTGATTTCCCCTCCACAATACAATGCATGGTTGCTTAATCATATATGTTATCATCGATAATTTTCCATTCCTTGTTTCATATATATATATATATTTATGTTTTTCACCCTTTGCATTTCCCACGCTTCTTAGGCAAGTCTTTATTCAAGCTTTATTAAAACTGAACCTCTTTGGACCCAGTAGGTTGCATGGTGGTTAAGGCACTGAACTCTCACATGGTCCAATCAAACTTTGGACCTGGTGATTTGCTTCCTCATTTTTTTTCTCTTGCACATGCACATGCCCTACAATTTTTTTTTAAAAAAAATAACAGTAATAATAAATAAGAATTAATAAATAATTCTTAAAAAATAATTTAAAAAACTAAGCCTTTTGTTGAACAGAGATAGAAGGAAGATGTGATTTGAAGAATATAAGAAGTGATAAAACAGGAAGAAAAGGGGGCTTAAATAAGAGGACTGAAAACAGGTAGAGGATTTAGTAAGTGCTGTGAGAATTTTTTATTTTCGCAATGGAATTTGCAAATAGGTAAATTTGCATTTATCTACACTGATCATGATAAAAGGTGAGATAAAACAAATTTCTAATATCAGGGATACAAAGAGAAAATTACATTATATCACAGGGAAGTTATAAATAAGACATAATAAACTAATATATGTCAATAAATTTAACAACTTAGATGAAAGATATAAACTCATTGAAAGACATAAATTCCCAAATTTGAATCAGAATTAAACAGAAAATTCTGAATACTCCCAGGTCTCTTTCATAATTTGAATTCTTATTAGGGCAGCAGATTCACAGCAGGTATGTTGTTAGATTCCCACCTGGCCAAAGGAGGTTCGAGTCCCAGACTCAGTGGCATGAAAATCACGCCATGCACGTTTAAGTGCATGCCCCAGATTCCAGGAGAAGAATAGAGAATAAGGGATTACAGTTTGAAGATCCCCCCAGGGGTTGATTTCTCACTTTCCCTTTCACTGTCTTTGTCTCTTTCTCTGACAAACATATGTACCCTAAGGCAAAAACCTCTTAAGTAAATAAATAAGTTGAGTTCCTAACAGAAACCATTCCACACAAAAATGTCAGTCCCAGCTGGGAACAACTCTATTAATGTATTTTAGAAAATAAAAGATAAGATAATATTTCAAATCTTCTGTGAAACAAGCATTACCCTGAGAAGTAAACCACAGAGATACGACAAAGCAAGGAATCTGTAGGCCACAGTATAAACCTAGATGTAAACTTCAAGAACATTTTAGCAAATTGCCTCAGTGCAATTTCAATAATCCATCAAACTCAAGATACCTGCAAGAATTAATCAAAACAGAAGAAAACGACACATGAAAAGACTTTAATTCCTTTCTTTCTTCCCCCCAAAGTCTCTCTTCTTAAATATGTTCTCTGACTCATATCAGAGGTCCTGTCTTAAAATCAGTAGTGGAGGCAAAGAATTGAGAGTCTTTTTTAATGGTTTGAGAATATATATGGCACTGTATTAAAAGTGATAAAGTTGGAGCGACTGCCATCTAAAGAGATGAAAAAAAATGTCTTTGAGAAATTTTGACACTTATTTATGAAATGAGAAAACAAGGACAAGAAAGAATTCTCTCAATAAGATCTAAAAATTCCACAACTGACACATATAATACCAATTATTTCAATAAAAATCTTTGTCTCTAAATATAGGGAACTTGTCAATTTATACTAAATTTCATAAATAAAATTAAGGTTTGAAAATTCTTTAGTATCATTAGTTTTGATATTTTTTCTTTTGCCAGATTATTGACTAAATTATTTTAATTATTTAGAATATTCTCATTTCTTTTGTATAGAAGAACTTCATACTCCAACTCATCTTTAAATTTTATTAGTTATCTTTTTCTCCTGAGACCCTCGAACCTGCTTTAAAGAAACTAGAATTAATTGCACAGAGAGAATCTGCCTATCTCAAGGGTTCAATAGCAGGCTTGCTTCGCTACAGGAAGCTTATTTTCTTCACATTTAGTGTATCCTTTTAATGTTCTACTTATGTAAACACTGGGCATTCAATTGTCAAGTAAACATATCTGCATTGTGGGTATATGGGAAACATTGGAGCAACTTTAGAAACTGAAGCCCCTACTCCTCAAGTGGGCCGCATTTCTATATGAGCAATACGTAGATGCTTCCACAATGATAGAAATTTAGTCTACTCAAAAGAGATCCCAGGAGGACAATTTACTGCCTCTTCCTGTGTATTCTGTGAAATATTCCCAAAAAAAGGCAATATGGTAGTTATCAACGATCCAATCCAGGTCCTGGACTCTTAGGAAACCAAGATAAAGTCAGCAGATAGGATTGTCACAAAACATTACAGTTACCTTACTTTCTTTTGATGAGACAAAGTGGGGTGTGTGTATTTTATAGCTCATACTTCTTGCTGTAGTTTTATAAATACCACTATGGATATGTAGTAATCAATGAGTAGACGAACAGAAGATAATAGTTGAATATTTAGAAGGCATCCAGTTAGCTTTGGAACACTTTTTTTTTTTTTTCAAATCTGCACCGAAAGATATAGGTCTCTAAGTGATTTTTACAAGTACTAACAGTTATTTTCTTTCTTGTTATTCCCTGTGTTGTAGTGAGTCATACATTCTTAAATGACATTGAACAGAGATCATTACCTCAGATCATTCTAACAGGAATGCTGAAATATTTGCTCTTTAACCCTAAGAGCTTGTGCAGTCTCCTTCAAGGAATGTGGGTAAGCCATGAGTAATCCATGAAAACTATCACCTGCATTCACACTTCGCCATTTGTAGCCATTAGGCTCAAACCAAGGCACTCGCCCTCTGAATATTCTTGCTCAGAAGTAAAAAGTAAGAGGTGAAACCAAAGAGAATAAAAGAGGTTTACATTTTCTAGTGCATGCCGTTTCTTCTAATGTTTCCTTTGGTCCTATGGGGTTTCCAGATGTGCGGAACAGCAGCCACGGAATGAATTGCCTCAGTGCAATCTCAATAATCCATCAAACTCTTGATACCTGCAAAAATGAATCAAAACAGAAGACAATGACATGGAAAGATTTTAATTAATTTCTTTTTTTTTTTCTTCCCTCCAAAATCTCTCTTCTCTTAAATGACATTGAACAGAGATCATTACCTCAGATCATTCTAACAGGAATGCTGAAATATTTGCTCTTTAACCCTAAGAGCTTGTGCAGTCTCCTTCAAGGAATGTGGGTAAGCCATGAGTAATCCATGAAAACTATCACCTGCATTCACACTTCGCCATTTGTAGCCATTAGGCTCAAACCAAGGCACTCGCCCTCTGAATATTCTTGCTCAGAAGTAAAAAGTAAGAGGTGAAACCAAAGAGAATAAAAGAGGTTTACATTTTCTAGTGCATGCCGTTTCTTCTAATGTTTCCTTTGGTCCTATGGGGTTTCCAGATGTGCGGAACAGCAGCCACGGAATGAATTGCCTCAGTGCAATCTCAATAATCCATCAAACTCTTGATACCTGCAAAAAATGAATCAAAACAGAAGACAATGACATGGAAAGATTTTAATTAATTTCTTTTTTTTTTCTTCCCTCCAAAATCTCTCTTCTTAGATATGCTCTCTGACCCATATCAGAGGTCCTGTCTTAGAATCAGTAGTGAGGCAGAGAAATGAGAGCTTTTTAATGGTTTGAATATATATATGGCATTAGAGTTGCAGAGAGGGTGAATTAATTGATATGAATGTTCAACTTTCATAACAAAGTTAGTAAAATATATTTTTAAACCAAACCTTTGCCTAATGAGCTTGCACTGAGCTACTAGAACTAATCTAAAATTTCAATTGACCATTATCACACTTAGAGTACTCATTCTTCTTTCCCAGTGTTCCTGGAATGTCAGTGCTCTTATTGGCAATGTTATGAAGATTGATGGAATAATATGTCTGTAATACCTTGGGTTCCTAGGGAGAAATTTAAGCAGAAAGTAGTATTATTAGTGGTTATATTACTACTCATTTTTGCTTCACTTTGGAACGAGATGGATGGCAGTAAGCTAAAAGACAGAAAGTAAAATTAAGTAGGAGCTGCTTCATTAACAGTTCTCAGGTTATTTTGCAACACTCCTAAATCCTTTCTACTTCACTGTTCTCTGAAGTGCAAAGTGCCTTACACTTTTAGTATTTTCCTTTGTTTTTCCCTTCAGAGAAAATAGAAAATATCATAAATACAACCACCTCAATCTCCGCCTCCCTCTCTTATTGAGGATATTGGATCCTGGATTTCCATCTTCCTTCTTAGCATCCTGTCATCTGAATTGCAATTATTTTTTTATGAATCCTTACCACCCTCATCTAATCTAAACTGCCACTACGTCTTACCTGAAATGATCACTTCACTGATGATAGAATTACGTAGTATATGCACAAACATGTAACATTTTCTGCTTCAAAATGTTTAATTATAAAACACAAATAGCTCTCTTGGGGCTGGCAGGTAGCATGGGGGTTGGGGAGATTGGACTCTCACATGGTTGACCGTGGTTTGAGTCCTGGACCTGATAGCTTGCTTTCTTACTTTCTTTCTCTCCCTGTCTTTGTCTCTTTCTGGTCAATTTCAAAAACCAATGACTAAAATTAAATAAAATATTTATTTTTTTAAAAAAAATCACAAATAGCTCCCAACAGGCCCATTCCTTCAGCTTATTGCTCCATTTTTCTGTGATAGTCTTTGCGTGGCCCCATGAAATATAAACCTTTCTTCAGCATAAGCTAAATCATTTCTTCCATGAGTAGAGTTTTTTTTTAAAACTAATTTATTTATTTTGCATTCATTCACTGAACATCATCACAGCATATAAAATGCAGTTTCTCAGCCAGAACGCACTATATAGTGACTTAGTCATACATGTTATCAACAAATACTTTTCCTTTTCTTGTTTCTTATTTATCTGTCCTCCGCCCACCCACTTCTCATTCTCTGCCATTTCCCACCCTCCTCTCACACTATCTCTGATATCTTCAGTTGCTTTCCTTTCCTTTTTTTGGGGGGGAGGGGAAGGAGTGGATCTACGTTTTGTCAACAGATCCTACTACAGTATCTTATCATGTACCATTCCCTTGCAGAATATACTGCGGTTCAAATTAACTGCCTAGGCTGCCACAGCAAGCAGTACAGACTGGGTAGCTTGACTAACAGAAATTTGTTTCTTACTGTTCTGGAGACTGAAGATTTAAGGTCAATGTGTCACTAGATTTGATTTCTCATGAGGAATTTCTATTGGCTTGCAGAGGTTGACTTCTTGTCCCCACATGGACTTTTCTCTGTGAAAACATCTCTAGTGTCCCTCTCTCCCCTTGTACAGAACCCAGACATATTTGATCAGTGAAGTTTAGACCAAATTACATCATCAAAGACCCTAATACAGTCACAGTGAGAGTTAGGACTTCAAAACGTGAATTTTGCAGAGACATAATCTAGTCCATAGCAGTCATTAATATATTTACACTCTAATTTCATTGAAGTTTTCCTTGTCCTTACCATTTTAAAGTAATTTTCTATCAGTTTTCTCCAGGTCTAGTACACAAAAGACACTTAAAAAAAATTGAATGGATAAAGGTATGAGTAAATGAATGAAAGATAAATATGATAAACTAGGGAGAAGGAAAATGTATTTTAATAATTATAAACATTCATTTAAGAAGATTTTTTACCCAGTAATGAATGCATTGCTTATATAGAGAAAATAGCTTTAAGCAAACTTAGCAAGGGAAAATTTATTCTGAGCTAAGGTTCCTCATGTTTGTAACTATTATCCATAACTTTTTAAAAATAAACTTGTTATTATTTGTTTTAAAAAATATTAAAATCAGATCTATATTATGCTTTATAAATTATTTTAGCATAAAGAAAAAATATATCTTTACTTTTTTGAGAGTTTTTTGCTATAGGGTGTATGTATTCATCAGAAAGACAGAGAGGGACAGAGAGACAGAAAGCGAGAAATCACCCCACCAGGGGAGATGGCCATGCTGCAATCCCTTCTCCTCCAGTTTCCTCAGGACCTTGGGCATACATGTGCACATTCCCAGCATGAGTTTAAGCCACCAAGTCTGGGACTCGAATCGCAGTTGACTACATGGGAATCCAAAGACAGCCATTACTCCATCTGCTGGTCACAGAAAAATTTATCTTTCAATTGATGTTTATAGTTATAATAACCAAAATGCTAAAATATAATAGAATGACACTAAAGTATATAAATTAATCTCAGCTAGGAGTTTAGATGTTGACATGTAAAATAAATCATGAAATGAGAATAATAATTTTTTCTAATATAAAAACAATAAAATAATACTACAAATAGTATTTATTCTAGAAAGTCTTTATTAGGTCCTTTTATTTATTTAAAAATTATTATAATTTATTTACCTTAATAAATATACAGTTAATTTACATTCTTCAATGAAGAGATATTTTCTTCTTTTTTCCTTTTTTGTCTGCTTTTATTTATTTATTTAAATTTTATCTATTTATTTATTTACATTTTTTATACATTCAATTGCATTATTTTGCTTACAAAGTGAACATTTCAATACGTGAACATTTCTCCCTGGTCTAGTTGATCAAAATATAACAACACTACCTCCCTGTCCTGGCAATGATATTTTCTTCTAACTAGAGAAGTCATTGCACATTTTAGATCTCTGGACATAATAAAGGATATAAACTCTCTTCTTTTAAATTATGCTTAAAATGTGTATGCATTTCATCTCCAGATGTGCAATGTCTACCAACCAATTAGGGAACATCACTGCTTATCACTTCCTCTCTTTTCCACTCTTAGCCTCGGTCCTAGAAGTTGGTCTTTCTTTCTTCTGACAGGCAGTGTTCTCTGCCATCACACTCAATTGCATTCTGTGTCTTTGTAGTTGGAAATGGCTATTAAAGTCTCTTTAGTTCAAGAAGTTGACTCATGTAAAATTAAATATGGATCATCTTTGATTAGCATCTTTGGACCAAATCATAAACTCGCATATGTAGAAACAACAGGAACCTAGACTACATGACAGTAGAAACCTGTCAGTGCTTATGCATTCCTGTGGCATCATATCTGATTTCTGAAATCAGACCCTTAACTTTATAGGTTTTGTGACTTTTGATAAATTATGTAGTTGTTCTGAGTCAGTTTACTCATCTGTGAAATATAAACATTAGCAATATGTTTTATCATAGAATTTGTGAGTATTGAATGGGAAAAATACATGAAAAATCTAAGGCAGTGTTTGTCAGACCTGTAAAGCGATCTGTAAACACATATGCACACATATCATTTGACATTATTCAATTCAAAGCAAAAGTATTTCTATGGTAAAGAAATAAGTAGATTTAATTAGATAGTAGGAAAGAGTCTGATTCATTGCCACACATAAAAATAATTTTGGACATGACTATGTTCTTTTAATCCATTACATTACTTTTTGCTTTCTTGACAACCAGATGTAGGTGATTGTTTTCATTGCAGAAATTCTGGAAAGGTATAATTGACTGAAATGTACTGACAGTGTACTTAGGGGAAAATGGCAATTCATAAATGAACCACTTAAGCCTGGATTTAACTCTCTAGCTATGATCAGCTATGAGAAAATGTGGGTAACAATGCTTCCATCCTTTCAACATGATGGTACAAATGCATTAGCCACTAAAGCACCCAAGAACTTAGGAAAACTCTCTTGAGACAAATCAGTAGAGAGCAACCTGTGCTGAGCCTCTTGTTTCAGTAGAAAGAGTCCATTTAGATTAAGCAACTGAATAAAATCGTAATCAGAAAAGATTTGGGAAAGCATTTTAATACATTTTATAAACTTTTGTGAAATCTCTAATTAACAGTAGATAGATTTATTTAACATGATAAAGAACATATTTATATGTAATGATAAAATACAAGCACATTGGCTGTAACATCAAGATTGTGAAGAAACTATGTACTGTAAGTGTGTAAGGACAACAGGGACAAACCTTTATATTCTTTGAGTATTTACAAGATGTGAAAAATTTACAGGAAAAAATGCTTGATCATTTGAATGTTGTAACTACAAGAACACTTTGTAACTTACACAAAAAGTTAAGCAAATTTATGAAAGCTGCAAATTGATGTATTTTTGTTTTTCAATACTACCAGTAAAAGCTGAATGGGAAGCTTGAACCTCCACTCTCACCTCGGTGTAATGAGGGATACCTCATTGCTACCATAACAGACAGATCTCTGTCTTCTCCCACACATGTTGCCATCAGAAACATTTTGAGGAGCCTGATTTTCTTATCATTCAGCAGCAAGGAAAGATTCTTCCATCCCACCCCACTCTCTAGTGACAGAGAAGGGTGAGTGAAACCAAAGCTTTCATTATTGACCTTCAATCACTAGAATCTTGACCTCTGTGCTTGTAGTAGAAACCAACTATAAGCAGCAAGAGTGGCTCAGAGATAAACAGAAACTTACCCCACTTGATGGCGGAATCAGCACCTCATTCTTCTATAGGGTCGGCATAAGAGAAAGTCTCTGAAATGAATGACTTAGATGTTACTCAGAATCTCATACAATAATACCCAGGTTTTTCAGGATATATTTTTAATACATTACTAATACACACAGATCAAGGGGAATATCACCTTAAATAAAAAAATAAATCAGTAAGTGCCAGCACCGATTACACTTTTCTTGTACTTACTTGATACAGATTTTAAGCAGTCATAAAGAAAATGCTTCAATTAACAAGTCTGAACATCCCTGAGTCAAATATAAAAACAGAAAGCTTTAATAAATGGATAGGCTATATAAATAAGATTCAAAGGGGAATTTTAGAAGTAAAACATTTAATTACTGAAAAAAAGAACCATATTAATAGGGGCTGAACTCATTAACATGATGGAAATTCCCCTTGAAATGAAAAGCAGAAAATGAAATAACCCAACGTGGAAAGCTGAGCACAAATGGACTAAACAAACCAGCAAACCAATGACCAAAATCTCATGACTTGTATGACAATAAGTGAAGGACATAACATTCATGTCCCTGGGCTATAACAAAACAAAAAAGAAAAAGGAGTTAAAAAAAAAAACCTAATTTTCCTAATTTGGCAAAATACATAAACATCATTTAAAAAAACTAAAGAAGATAAACCATAGAAATTCACATTAAAACACAAAACAAGCATAGGAGAGCAATATGTCACTAAGATATTTAGTTCCCAATAATTATTGCAGCACTACTCATGATAGCCAAGATATGTAATTAATCTGAATGCTCATCAAGTGATGCATGGATAAAGAAAATGTGATTTGTGTATATACACACACACACACACTCACATGAATAGACACAATGCAATGTTGCACAACCATTACAAAGGATGAAATTCTGTCATTTTAGGCAAAATAGATTCACTTGGAAGACATTAAGGGATAAAGTAAGGCACATGAAGAGAAATATCACATGCTCTCACTCATATACAGATGCTAAAAAAGGACATCATAGAAGTAGAGAGAAGAAAAATGACTATCGGGATCAGTAGATGGCATAATAGTTACGTCACTGGATTACCATATGGCCAACTGCAGTTCAAATCTCAGACCTGAAGACTTGAAATTTACTCCGATCTGAAGTGTATGCATGCCCCAAATCCCAAGAGAATGGAGGAGAAGGAATTGTGGCATGGCTATCCCTCACGGGGGGCGTTGGAGGGATGGGAAAAAGTGATTTCTTGTTTTCTGTCTGTCTCTCTAATGAGCATGGACACCTTATAGCAAAAAAATCTCTCTTAAAAAAAAAAGAAAAATTACTATTAAAAACTGGAAACTGGAAAGGGTAGAGAGGTGTTAGTTAATGAACACAAAATTATATACAGATAAAAGGAACAAATTTTAGTGCTATAAATAACATTAGGGAATCTATAGATAACAGCAATTTATAATAACTCAGAGTAGATAAAAAGAGAATATTGAATATTTCCAACACAAAATAATAACAAATGATTGAGATGACAAATATGGTAGTTATCTTGATTTGGCCATTACACATTGTATTACTGTATTAAAACAATCACTTTGTATCCCATAAATATGTACAATTATTATGTGGCAAGAAAAAAGTACATGATCAACAAACTACTGAAAATTGCTCTATTACCACATAGAAACACAGACACATATACGCACTTAACATACATTCTATGTCGTACAATCTAGAGATCATTTTAATCTTCTCTTTCCAGTTTATTATTTCCAAATATAGCAGATATTTCCATATTTTGTAATACCTCAAGAACATGTGTTAATTATTGAGTCAGGCAATACTAAAAAATCAATAAAATTTCCAAAAAATGTCTCTTTATTTTCACCTCTGTTTGCTGTTTAGCAATTATGTTGTATGCCAAAATTAAAATTGCCTAGTGTTCTCTGTTTTTTGTTTTTATCACGGGGAGTCCATATTTACTTCTGCCATCTGGAAATGTGGTTTGCCTACACCATAGAGAGAAGCAGATCATAATACAATGAACTACCATATGTGACACAATTCGACATTGCTCCAAAATGCTGTGTAGTGAAAATTTGATTGTGTGCAGTTTTGTACCACCTGCATTGTCACAGGGAGATATTTTCCTTGTTGGTTTTTTTTTTTTTCCAACAATGAGAGTGTTCATTTTTTACTTTTTCTTTTCCTTATGGATATTAGCACTATAATTCATATTCTCCAGTTTGTCAAGAAAACCTGCATTTAAATTAGTCTAAGATCATTGCTCCTCCTACCTCTTACTCAAAAGAATATCACCACATGGAATATAAATTGTATTCTTTGAAGCTATGTGATTCACTTCAGATTTGACTTTCTGTTTTGGAACTGTGCTTTTAGCGACAAACAAGTTTATGGATGTTTTCATACAACCAGAATTGAATGTATTAAGAAAAATAATTGCACTTTTTCTTTATCAAAACTTAAGCTATACTTGTCTTAAATTTAGGAAACCTTAATATCTGCTTTCTCTTTTGTTTTAACTATTAAAATATATTTCTATGTCTTAGGGTGGAAGGTATGTTACGATGACCATCTTTCTTTTCTGATAGCATAGTTAGATATAACTGTCCCTGCCCTTGAATAATAGAAGAAAATGAAATCCACATAGACCATGCACCAAAGGTGCAAATAAGGAGAGCTTATCCCAATGCAGACAATGGGACCTTGAAAAACAGAAAACTTAATGCTCAGAAAATATGTATCAGATTAACAATTGGACCTTCTGAAAGAGCAGAGTTATTTATTTATTTATTTATTTTTGGCTAGGATAAATGATAATTGGTGTCAATGTAGTGGCAAAAGACTTTGAGCACATAGTCCTGAAGTTCTGACAAACATTATTTACCAAGGCTTGTGATTTCAGGACATCCATCTATAGAAAGAGGGACTCAATGAAGAACATATTCCACACACTTACAATTTTATACTTGACAATTTTGCATGGAATATTAGTAGTTTCAAGGAAAACAAAACAAAAAGTAATCTTGGGAGTCTAGACAGTGGCCTAGTGATAGCATGCATTCTGAGAGGCTAATAACTTTGTGTGAGAGATCTGGGTTTGTATCCAGAAACCTGGAGCACAAGAGGAATGCACCCGCAGTCGAGAACTGACCGAAAGGGGAGAGCATGGCTTGTTTAACTTGTTGGGAGTATAGTATCTCCCTGTGTGTTTCACTTTCTATCTTTCTAACTCATAGAAGAAATAGATAAATGAACTTTAAAAACAAAAAAGTAAAAGCAAATTTTATCCCAAAATAAAGTCTTATACTAAGTCATCTTTCCTGTAAAAGCTATTGAAAAAAATGCTCAAATCCCTCATTGTAAGGGAGATGCTGATCAAAACCACAATGAGATATCACTTAACTCCAGTCAAAATAACTAAGATTAAAAAAAGAGAGAGAGAGAGAGAGAGATAAGTGCTGGCGGGAGTGCAGTGAAAGGGGAACTCTCCTACACTGCTGGTGGAAATATATATTGGTCCAGGCGTCACGGAGAAGAGTTTGGATATTCCTCAGCGATCTACAAATAGAACTACCATATGATCCTGCAATCCGACTCCTTGGTATCTACCCAAAGGACAGGATAATTCTTAACTGAAAAAATGCTTGCACATTGATGTTTATTGTGGCATTATTTACAATTGGTAAGACATGGAACCAACCCAAATGTCCACAAACAGATGAGAGTTTGAAAAAGTGTGACACATATACTCTATGGAATACTACTCAACCATAAAAAGCAACAAGACTCTGGCCTTTGACAGAAAGTGGATGAATATGAAAGATTTACTGCTGAGTGAAGCAAGCCAGGCTATGAAGGAGAGACATTGTATGTTTCCACTTAATATATACTGAGTGTCCGTACTCTATGGCCTAAACTGAATGACTAAAGGTTATAGAAACGTAGTAAATGGTTGTGAATACCAGATACAGTGTGGGAAGAGGATGGATGAAGGAGTAGAGTCTGAGGAAGGACTTTAAGGAGAAACACAGAGAGGCAAGGCATTTATGGGTCTAAGAAGTGGGTTAGTAAAGATAACTTTATAGTGTTGTCAACTTGATTGATGAGAAATGTACACGTGTTAGAATATTCACTTTGTAAGCTAAGTAATGTGATTGAATATATAAAAGAAATCAAAATAAGAAATTAAAAATAAAAAATTTAAAAAAGCTATTGGCAGTAACTTGTGGCAATTTGCATTCATAAACAAGACTTTTTTACTATCTCTGTATTTAGTTTCTTTGTTTACTTCACTCTTTTGATTAGGTCACATTAATCAAATTTAATGATGTGACTATTGACTATTCTATTTCATAGAAGCATCAAATCTTTACATGGGATGAAAAGGAATTGTGAATCAGGCATGAACTTCAGTTCACTGGGTCTTCTCAACTTGTCTTTTCTGGAGGATATTTAGGATTTACTTTTATCACCTGTTTTAGGGATCATTTTCTATATACTTGCTAGACTCATATAGGTCTGATCTTAATCTCAATGAGAAATAAGATCCCTTAGGCTAAGAGAGGATCTAATACTAAATATGAAAGGCAGAATCCTATTTTGGATAGAGAAAAAAAATTGCAGTCAATTGTATTGATGTCGGTGTGTATCAGCTTGTGTAATATGCCTGTCTACTTACGTTATTAGCTACCTACTGGTGACATTTCAAAATAATTGAAGAAAATATAATTTCTTGTGTCACTTTTTTCTCCCTATGACAAAGAATAAATTTTCAATTCAGCAAATGATAAAATTTTATGAACTTAACTTATACTTTCAGGGTCATATTCTTTCTTTAATTTTCAGTTGAGCGGTTTTGATGAGTTATATTGTAATGCTGAAATTCACATAATAAATTAGCTGACTGATTTCAAGTTTGGTCTTATTGCTAGAATAAATAACAAGTTCTTTTAGGGTCATTGTATGGATCTATATTTGAAGTGCTGAAATAGAGCCTGATTAGTATGGCCCATTGATTTTTGACCAAACTATCAAGAAGATTCACTTGGAGAAAGAATAGACATTTCAACTAATGGTTTTAAAATTATTAGACAATTATATGGAGATAATTAACTTTCACACATACTTTGCAACATATACTAAATCTTATGCAAAATGAATTGATCATAGACCTGAATATACAACCCAAATCTGTCTATAAAATATATCATAGGAAACTAGGAGAAATACCTGGTGACCTCGAGTTAGTCAGAAATTACTTACAGTACAAAATTTATGATTCATAAACAGTTTGATAAATTGAATCTCATTAAATTTAAAAACTTATGTTCTTTTAAAACAATGTCAATAAAATGAAAATAGTGGTCACAATAATAGTCTGAAATAAAATATGTACAAAATAAAAAGTGGATATAAATTTTACAGCTCTAAAATAAAACACACATAATGGGGACCAGCAGTTAGCGTAATGGCTATGTCGCTGGACTCCTATGTAGTTGACCGCGGTTCAAGTCCCGGACCCAGCGGCTTAAACTCATACCGGGCGCATGTGTGTGTGTGTGTCCAAGATCCCGAGAGGAGAATGAAGGAGAAGGGATGGCGGTGTGGTCATCCCCCCCTGGGTGTTGATTTCTCGCTTTCTGTCTCTCTTTGTCTTTCTGTCTTTCTGGCGAGCACACATGCCCTATAGCAAAAAACCTCTCTGAAAAAAAACAAAAACAAAAAACAAAAAACAAAACATAATGAAACTGGGCAATATATTTAAAAATACACTTCACTAAATCAGAGAGAGGAAAATAATTATAAGAGAAAAAAACTGAACATAATGTAGTATTGTAGAAATTAAAATTACTCTGTGATATCACAAGATAACCTAATAGAACATCCAAAATGAAAACAAATAAACAATTTTTTAATATTTTAATTTCTTTCATACATTAAATCACATACATCATTTAGTTTGTAAAGTGAACGTTCCAACATGAATACATTTCTCACCAGTCCAGTTAGGGATACTATACACATTATCATCAAAAGATGGGCGTGTGTGTGTGCGTGCCCAAGATCCCGAGAGGAGAATGGAGGAGAAGGGATTGCGGCGTGACCATCCCCCCGGGGGGTGATTTCTCGCTTTCTGTCTCTCTCTCTCTCTCTCTGTCTGGCGAGCGCACGCGCCCTATAGCGAAAATCTCTCTCAAAAAAAAAAAA
>NW_006159523.1:537100-541110 GCF_000334495.1 Tupaia belangeri chinensis | reverse complement strand
ACAAACACAAGAGATGGGTGTGAATGTCAGATGAGGTGTATGTGGAGGAATGGGGCCTGACGAAGGACATTTGGAGAAGGGATACAGAGGTAGAACATTGATGGGATGGGGAAGCTTGGTGTTATCAGTTGAAGATATTTTGATCAGCGGGACTGGGGAGAAATGTTCACATATTGAAATGCTCATATTGTAAGCTAAACAATGCAATTGAATGTATATACAAAAATAAATAAATTAAATTAAAAAAAAAAGAAACTGAAAAGGAAACAAAAAAGTATAAGGACATCCCATGTTCTGGGATTGGGAAAATTAATATAATCAAAATGGCAATCCTACCTGAATTAATATACATATTTAATGCAATCCCTATAAACTTATAAGAGACATTCTTCACAGATCTTGAAAAGACAATCATAGAATTTGTCTGAAATCATAAAAGACCATATACTGCACAAGAGTGGAGTGGGTGGTATCTCTCTTCATGATCCCAAAATATATCACAAAGCTGTGATAATTAAAACAGCATGGTATTGGCACAAAAACAGACACAAAGACCAATTGAATCAAGTAGAGACCCCAGAAATAAACCCCAAAACACACAGCCAACTGATCTTTGACAAAGGGTACAGTCAATCCAGTGGGAAAAGAAAAACCTTTTTAGCAAATGGTGTTGGAAAAACTTGGATATCCACCAGCAAAAAGATGAATCTGGACCCCTATCTGTCACCATTAACAAAAATCAACCAAGTGGATCAAAGATCTAAACCTAAGACTGCAAACTATAAAACTACTGCAAAACACTGTAGAAACTCTGGGAGACATTGGGGTAGGCAAAGTCTTCTTAAGTCAGACCTCCAAAGCACGGGCAATAATCCCAAAAATAAACAGATTGAATTACATCAGATTAAGAAGTTTCTGTACAGCAAAGGACACAGTAACTAGTGTAAATCGAAAACCCTTAGAATGCGAGAATATTTTTGTAAAGTATGCTTCAGATAAGGAACTGATAACCAGAATACACAAGAAACTCAAGTGGTTTACCTAGAAAAAAAAAATGACCGATACAATTAAAAGATGGGAAAAGAAGTTGAACAAACAACTAAGGAAGACATACAAACAGCCAAAAAGCATATGAAAAAAAAAATGCTCAAATCCCTCATTGTAAGGGAGATGCTGATCAAAACCACAATGAGATATCACTTAACTCCAGTCAAAATAACTAAGATTAAAAAAAGAGAGAGAGAGAGAGAGAGATAAGTGCTGGCGGGAGTGCAGTGAAAGGGGAACTCTCCTACACTGCTGGTGGAAATATATATTGGTCCAGGCGTCACGGAGAAGAGTTTGGATATTCCTCAGCGATCTACAAATAGAACTACCATATGATCCTGCAATCCGACTCCTTGGTATCTACCCAAAGGACAGGATAATTCTTAACTGAAAAAATGCTTGCACATTGATGTTTATTGTGGCATTATTTACAATTGGTAAGACATGGAACCAACCCAAATGTCCACAAACAGATGAGAGTTTGAAAAAGTGTGACACATATACTCTATGGAATACTACTCAACCATAAAAAGCAACAAGACTCTGGCCTTTGACAGAAAGTGGATGAATATGAAAGATTTACTGCTGAGTGAAGCAAGCCAGGCTATGAAGGAGAGACATTGTATGTTTCCACTTAATATATACTGAGTGTCCGTACTCTATGGCCTAAACTTGAATGACTAAAGGTTATAGAAACGTAGTAAATGGTTGTGAATACCAGATACAGTGTGGGAAGAGGATGGATGAAGGAGTAGAGTCTGAGGAAGGACTTTAAGGAGAAACACAGAGAGGCAAGGCATTTATGGGTCTAAGAAGTGGGTTAGTAAAGATAACTTTATAGTGTTGTCAACTTGATTGATGAGAAATGTACACGTGTTAGAATATTCACTTTGTAAGCTAAGTAATGTGATTGAATATATAAAAGAAATCAAAATAAGAAATTAAAAATAAAAAATTTAAAAAAGCTATTGGCAGTAACTTGTGGCAATTTGCATTCATAAACAAGACTTTTTTACTATCTCTGTATTTAGTTTCTTTGTTTACTTCACTCTTTTGATTAGGTCACATTAATCAAATTTAATGATGTGACTATTGACTATTCTATTTCATAGAAGCATCAAATCTTTACATGGGATGAAAAGGAATTGTGAATCAGGCATGAACTTCAGTTCACTGGGTCTTCTCAACTTGTCTTTTCTGGAGGATATTTAGGATTTACTTTTATCACCTGTTTTAGGGATCATTTTCTATATACTTGCTAGACTCATATAGGTCTGATCTTAATCTCAATGAGAAATAAGATCCCTTAGGCTAAGAGAGGATCTAATACTAAATATGAAAGGCAGAATCCTATTTTGGATAGAGAAAAAAAATTGCAGTCAATTGTATTGATGTCGGTGTGTATCAGCTTGTGTAATATGCCTGTCTACTTACGTTATTAGCTACCTACTGGTGACATTTCAAAATAATTGAAGAAAATATAATTTCTTGTGTCACTTTTTTCTCCCTATGACAAAGAATAAATTTTCAATTCAGCAAATGATAAAATTTTATGAACTTAACTTATACTTTCAGGGTCATATTCTTTCTTTAATTTTCAGTTGAGCGGTTTTGATGAGTTATATTGTAATGCTGAAATTCACATAATAAATTAGCTGACTGATTTCAAGTTTGGTCTTATTGCTAGAATAAATAACAAGTTCTTTTAGGGTCATTGTATGGATCTATATTTGAAGTGCTGAAATAGAGCCTGATTAGTATGGCCCATTGATTTTTGACCAAACTATCAAGAAGATTCACTTGGAGAAAGAATAGACATTTCAACTAATGGTTTTAAAATTATTAGACAATTATATGGAGATAATTAACTTTCACACATACTTTGCAACATATACTAAATCTTATGCAAAATGAATTGATCATAGACCTGAATATACAACCCAAATCTGTCTATAAAATATATCATAGGAAACTAGGAGAAATACCTGGTGACCTCGAGTTAGTCAGAAATTACTTACAGTACAAAATTTATGATTCATAAACAGTTTGATAAATTGAATCTCATTAAATTTAAAAACTTATGTTCTTTTAAAACAATGTCAATAAAATGAAAATAGTGGTCACAATAATAGTCTGAAATAAAATATGTACAAAATAAAAAGTGGATATAAATTTTACAGCTCTAAAATAAAACACACATAATGGGGACCAGCAGTTAGCGTAATGGCTATGTCGCTGGACTCCTATGTAGTTGACCGCGGTTCAAGTCCCGGACCCAGCGGCTTAAACTCATACCGGGCGCATGTGTGTGTGTGTGTCCAAGATCCCGAGAGGAGAATGAAGGAGAAGGGATGGCGGTGTGGTCATCCCCCCCTGGGTGTTGATTTCTCGCTTTCTGTCTCTCTTTGTCTTTCTGTCTTTCTGGCGAGCACACATGCCCTATAGCAAAAAACCTCTCTGAAAAAAAACAAAAACAAAAAACAAAAAACAAAACATAATGAAACTGGGCAATATATTTAAAAATACACTTCACTAAATCAGAGAGAGGAAAATAATTATAAGAGAAAAAAACTGAACATAATGTAGTATTGTAGAAATTAAAATTACTCTGTGATATCACAAGATAACCTAATAGAACATCCAAAATGAAAACAAATAAACAATTTTTTAATATTTTAATTTCTTTCATACATTAAATCACATACATCATTTAGTTTGTAAAGTGAACGTTCCAACATGAATACATTTCTCACCAGTCCAGTTAGGGATACTATACACATTATCATCAAAAGATGGGCGTGTGTGTGTGCGTGCCCAAGATCCCGAGAGGAGAATGGAGGAGAAGGGATTGCGGCGTGACCATCCCCCCGGGGGGTGATTTCTCGCTTTCTGTCTCTCTCTCTCTCTCTCTGTCTGGCGAGCGCACGCGCCCTATAGCGAAAATCTCTCTCAAAAAAAAAAAA
>NW_006159523.1:489435-536927 GCF_000334495.1 Tupaia belangeri chinensis | reverse complement strand
CGTGGCCATCTTCCCTAAGGGGTGTTTTCTCTCTCTCTGTCTCTCTGTCTCTCTCTGTCTGTCTGGCGAGCACATGTGCCCTATAGCAAAAACCTCTCAAAAAAATGTTAAAAAATTTTAAATAAATAAAAAAAGATAATAACCCATTTCTTAGTCCCATAAATGTGTTTCCTCTCTAGTGTTCTTCTTTTTCTTAATAAAAAATGTATTTACTTAGAAGCATTCAGAATGTCAAAAAAGCAGCTGCAACTTTTTTTTTTTTTTTTTTGCAATTAGTGGTATTCAGTTAACAGAACAACAATTATTTTGTATAAGCTGCATCAGAGACAACTGAAGATGAATAAGCTACCATCCCCATGTATAACTAATTTGTGCTGTGCACCAACAAGAACCTGCTTTAAATTTCTATGCCAATTTACAACCCCCATACTGTACCAGGCAAGGTTAGTGGCTATTGAAAATACCACCAGGACAGGGCTATCCAAAGACACATTTGGTAGTGTGTTAACTATACAAAAAAAGACACTGTACAGCTTAAAAACAAATCTTACACAGCCTTACATTTCAATTATTTTCTTTAAAAGAAGTGAGTTGTGTACGGGGGTTGGGGGATAAATGCTTTATAGACAAGGAAAAAAAATGTGCTAGAACCAACTTCATCATCATCTTCTTCATCTTCATCCTCATCATCTTCCTCTTTTTCTTATCTTCTTCTACTTTGTCTTCCTTCTCCTCCTTTTTCTTGTTCTTATCAGTCTCAACAACTTCCTTCTTTGCTGCATCAGGCTTTCTTTTAGCTCGGTATGCAGCAATATCCTTTTCATATTTTTTCTTCAGCTTAGTAGCCTTCATTTCATAAGACTGTTTATCATCTGCAGCAGTGCTATTCTACATCTCTCCCAGTTTCTTTGTAACATCACCAATGGATAGGCCAGGATGTTCTCCTTTGATTTTGGGGCGATATTCAAAATACAACAAGAAAAAGGCTGAAGGAAGACTCTTGGGTGCATTGGGATCCTTGATCTTCGTTTTTGTTTCCCCTTTAGGAGGGATATAGGTTTTCATTTCTCTTTCATAAAGGGCCTTATCCACCTATGCCATATCTTCAAACATTCCTTTTCCTTTAGAAGACACAGTCTTCCACCTTTCTGAGCACTTCTTAGAAAACTATGAGAAGTTGACTGAAGCATCTGGGTGCGTCCTCTTGTGCTCCTCCCAGCAAGTTTGCACAAAGAATGCATATGACGACATTTTGCTTCTCAGCTTCTTAGAATCTCCTTTGCCCCTGCTTGGTTATCTCTCCTCCATGAAGTAGAGTCACCCAGGGCTCTCACTTGCCCCAGCACTCTCTCTATGGAGCTCAAGGTACTGCAATGGCTGTGCAAGCGGGAGCCCGATGCTGTATTTTTCTTCTTAATGTCTTTCCTTAGACTCTCCTCCTTCTCCCAGCCTCTCACACACTGGATCCAATATCTATAACCATTTTCTATGTTTCTATATTGTCTAGTCTTCAGTTTTGGCCATAGAGTGAGGACAGTCGGTATGTACTATGTGGAGACATAGAAGAGAGAGCTATAGCACTGTGGAAATGAGGGCACCATCTGAAAAACTTAAATGTTCAGTGACAGCTATTTTTCTGAGCAATTAAGAGGCAAATCTTAGGCATATAGTTCATAAAGAGCTGACATTTAAAATGAATGTAAGCAAATTCAAAGAGAAATGATAACAGAAAGTCACCCCAGTGCATAAAAACAGAGAACAAGTACAGTTCAGGATGAACAAGAGTGAGTGACAAACACTAAGTCTCGGGGTAGAGCGCGTGAGTTGACACCAGGCGAAAACAATGGCAATTACCTTTGCCACATATGGCTAAGTATTTTTGCCAGTTGCTAAGCGTTGAGAGCATGCTACTGTTTTGTATTTGCCAACATTCAGTCACAGAATCTACTTCATCTAGCTTAAACAGAAAGGATCTTGTTTGAGGCTGTGTGTTGGCTAACCATTTTTGAAAGAGCCAGGAAAATCAAACTCTGTGATACACAGCCAAGCGTGTTGTCCAAATTTACCATGATTTTATTCTAACAAATAATGGCAGCCACTGCACACCACTGGGCACTCAAAAAGCCAGGGGCTGGATACCAGACAGTCAACATCTCTGTCTAAGTGCTAATAGAAAGATCAATGACCTTCACAGTGAAAACTGCTTGGAGAGCTGGTAGCACACCCTACCTTCATTCAAACTCCATGCTCCTTTGGAACTGGATGCTGCACTTTGGCCGCCAATCTTGTCACAAGGCATCTTGGGAAATACTACTCTGATTCTACCTAAAAAAGGTGTAATTCACAATATGGAGCAATACCAAACTGAGGTTTGGGCAGGCACACTTAACAGATGGCAACTATAATAAATTTCTCATTCGTTGCATATAATTATGCCTAAGCTAGTTTTGGAGTAAAATACATATTGTTCTCATCTTTGCAAACAAAGCTTTTATCCTTAATTAATATAAATGGACTCTTTCTAAAGGTAATCTTTATGAAATCTAATAATCATTGCATATATGATCTAAATACATGGACTTTGTATTTATAACTGTAGTTTTACTCTGAAATTCTGGCACACTGACTGGGAAAACAAAATAAACAATACCTGTCAAAGAATGTACAATTAGCAAAGCTGTTTCTATCTAGAAAGCTCATTTTCACAGTAGGACTTTCACTTAAGAGTGAATACAAGTAAACCTTAAAAAAGGTATCTATTTCTAATTAAAACATACAAGCACAGACCTATGTAGTAGGAATAAAACCATGACATATGAGAAAAGTATGCCTTGAAAGTTAGCTATGTCGTGTATGGAAGCCAAGAAATTCAAACTGATTTCTCCATGATAAATTGTTCTATACACATAATAATTTCTACATGTCTCTCCCAAATCAAAATTTATTCCAGAATAGATAAAGAGTCTGGTTTTCTTTGTTTTGTTTTGCTTAGATTAATTTATTTTCATATTTATTTGTTTATTCTTGGCCATATGGGTTCTGCTGCCTTATCCTCCACACCACGTGCTGGACTCCCAAAAGCAGAATATTTATTAAAGATTCAAGTTTAGTAGAATGCACTAGAAAAGATAAGCCCTTACAAAAAGAAATAAAATGTACACCCAATAAAATAAACATCACATTAAACTGTAGATTAATTTATTATTAAAATTTTTGAAAGTCAGGTACATATACATGTGTTACATTAAAACATACATAGGTATAACTTAATGATAATATCTTATAATGGACTAATATGCAGTGTATTGATGCTTAAAAGATTCATTTTTGTGGCTAGCAGGTGGTGTGGTGGTTAGGGGCACTGGACTCCCATGTGGCCGACTATGGTTCCAGTTCCGGACCTAGTGGCTTCACTTTCCCCATCTCTCTGTCTCCTTCTCACTTCCCTCTCTCTCTCTCTCTCTCTCTCTCTTTCTCTGGATCTCTGTCTGGTCAGATTAAAATCATAATAATGTATATAATATTCTGAACTGGATTGGTGAGAAATTGGTGAGATTGGTCAGAATATTCACTTTGCAAGCTAAGTGACATATTCGATTGAATGTATAAAAGAAATTGAAATAAAAAAACTAAAAAAACTGGAAACAAAGAAGATGTCTTTCAATGGGTGAATGAATAAACAAATTGTGGAATACCAATACAATGGGATGTTATTGAACAAAGTATAAAATTAATATCTACTATTCCATACTGATTAAAAGAATCCTGCTAGCTGTAAATGTGTGTACTTACCCTGAGTTCTCTATTATCTCTGGTTTATGTGTCTGTTGTCATGCCAAAACATGCTGTTTAACATACTTTGTGTAGCATATTTTGAGTTCAGGTCGTGTATTATACCTTTAGTTTTATTCTTTTTTGGTTCAAGATCACCTGACTCATCAGTGTTTTTTGTGGTTGCATACAAGTTTGAGAATTTTTTTTTTTCTCTTTCTGTGAAAGATGCCCTTAGTATTTTGATAGAGATTGCATTGTATCTGTAGATTGCTTTGGGGTTGTATGGGCATCTTAACAATGTTATTTCAGTCCATGAGCATGGGGTGTCTTTTCAAACATATGAATTTCTTTCGTTGGTGGTTTACAGTTTTTATTATAGAGAACTTTCATCCCCTTGCTTAAATTTATTTATAAGTATAAAAATACTATTGATATCTTGATTTTGTATTCTGCAAATTTTAATAAATGTCTTTACTAGTTCTAAAAGAAGGAAAACAAATTAATTTGAACAACAATAAAAAAGTAAAATTTTAAAAAATGCCCATAAATCTATAAGTCATTGCAAATAACAGGATTTCATTTTTATGGTTAATAAAATTCCATTCTACATATATGTAAATTTTTAAATTCACAAATAATTGTAGATATTTATGAAACCAATATAATTTTTCAATTCAATCACAGTAATGGGCAAACTAATACTGAATTTTTATGGAGATGCAAGAGACATTGAATAACCAAAAATAGTCTTAAATATGAAGAATCAAATGTTAGAAACTCATTCCTCCAGTTTCAAAATTTATCAAAAAGCTACCTAAAGCAGGATATTGTGGGAGGCTGGCAGTTGGTGTGGTGGTTAAAGACACTGGACTCCCAAAAGGCTGATGACCGAGGTTGAAGTCCCAGATCTGGTGACTTGCTTTCTCACTTTCCCTCTCTCTCTCTGTTTCTCTCTGATCAAAACTAGAAAATAATAATAATAAATAAAGTTAATAAAAAATTCTTTTAAAAAGGCAGGATATTGTGGCCTGACTTAAAGACAGTCATGAACTCTTACATTTCTGACTAATTGGTTTTTGATCAGGATACCAATAATAAAGGGAAGAAAATAGTATTTTTTTTTCCAATGTAAGTCTGGAAGAATTGAATATCCACAAGCAAAAGAATTTAGGTTAACCTCTTTATCACACTATATAAAAGAGTTAACTAAGACGGTAAGGGTAACCTAAATGTAAAAACTAGAACCATAAAATTCTTAGAAGAAAGCATAACTATAAATATTGACCTTAGATTTGATAATATTTTATTCAATATTGCACTAAAAGCACCATGATAAGAGAAAAATATTTAAAATGAACTTGGTCAAAATAAAAATGTTTATGCTTTAAAGAACATCATGAAAAAAGTAAAAGCAATCTCCAAATGGAAGAAATGTTTGTAAATCATGTATCTGATAATGAACATATATCCAGAATACATAAAATATCCTTACAATTCAATGAAAAAGATAGGTAAAGCAATCAATAAGTCCTAGAGCTTGTAAAATCCTGGTTATGCTGTTTTTCCCAGGCTGACCTAGTAGTGATTAGAACTGGTGGCGTGTGGCTTCTATACCTGCGTGCAGTTCAATACATCACTGACTACACAACAAGGCTGGGTCAATGGCAACTTACACGTTATGAAGTGATCAAATAAAAAAAAAAAGACATGGATTTGTTTCTTAATTAATTAATTATTTTTTTTTCTTTTTTTAACATTTAATCACTGTACATTTTTTTTTCTTGATTACACTAAATTTTTATCCCATGTTTCAATATCTAAGGCCCTGAGTACCTAAATTATTGGTACCAAATTCTGCCATATCTTCAAGCTGCAATTCTGGCATATGATGATGCTGCTGTTGACAAATTAGCATCAACGACCTATTATCTCAGCAAGGAAAACTTGACAGGAATACCAACAATATGATGTCGTATATGGATTATGAGAACTCACCTACACACAAGGGTCTCATTTCTTTTTTTTTTTTTTCACCTCAGGAAGGTGCAGAGAGTGTTTCCACTCATCTGAGATGTAGAGAGAAAGGAGCACTCAATATGCCCAAGGGTCGGGAATCAGCAGTTAGCATAATGGCTATGTCACTGGACTCCCACGTAGTCGACCGCGGTTCGTGTTCCGGACCCGGTGGCTTAAAACTCACGCCGGGCGCGTGTGCGTGCGTGCCCAAGATCCCGAGAGGAGAATGGAGGAGAAGAGATTGTGGTGTGACCATCCCCCCTGGGGGGTGATTTCTCGCTTTCTGTCTCTATGTCTCTCTCTGTCTGTTTGGCGAGCGCACGCGCCCTATAGCGAAAACCTCTAAAAAAAAATATGGCCAGGGGTCGTGCTGTAATATCTTCTATATCTTTCTCTCCCTTTGGGATTTTGTCCATTCACACAAATACACCGAGCACGTTTCCCAAGCTACTGTACCTGAGATTTAAACCGCATAGTAAATCATGTGAGATCCAGTTGCCTTAAACACCAGATCATGGAGCCAGCCAAACCTCCAATTTTTTAAGACTTCTTTTTTTTTTTTCCTTAGGGTGGATGTACTCACCAGAAAGAGAGACAGAGCCAGTGAGAGGAAAAGTGAGAAATCATCCCCCAAGGGGTGATGGCCATGGGGCAATTCTTTCTCCTCCATTCTCCTCCCAAGATTTTAGGTCTGCATGCACACCCACCTTGCATGATTTTTAAGCCACTGAGACCAGGACTCAAAGGACAGTCAGCCATGTGGAGGCAAAATGAATTTAATGCTATGTTGTCTGTTTGTCCATGGGATTTGTTTTTAAATTTTTGATTAAGTTTTAACTTCCTCTGAAAAGGCTCTCACTTACTCCCCTGAAATGTTGATATGAGATCTCTAGCCCAACTAATATAGGTCCATCTGTCTATTTCATACCATTGACCATAGTGATTGGCTCAAGTGAAAATTTCCAGGGCCAATGAATTATAGGGAAAACAGTGTTTCTAAAAAGAAAAAATGCATTCTTTCCAGTGCACATTAATACTAGAAGAGGTTATTTCTCTTTTTCTATTTTGGGGAGTGGGAAGACTTACAACTCTTATTACAATTTACAAACATAAGAGATTCTTACCAAGGTCACTACAGGGAAAATTAGAGGTAAAGCACTTCAGAAAATGAAAAGATATTGAAGAGAGAGAGATCAAGTTCTTGGTAATCCCATTTCAACCACTAGAGTAAACCTTAATAATTTACTTCTTTTTTTATATATAAATATACTGTATGCTTTGAGTAATTTAGTTTCATAGTAAAGTTGAGCAAAAAAGAATTATTCCCATATCTCCTGCATATGCACAGCCTCTTCCACCATTAACACTCCCCATCAGAATGGTCCATTTGTTACAATCAATAGCCTCTATTTTCACATCATAATCAGTTGAATTCTGTAGTTTAGGTTTTACTTCTGTTGCACATTCTATAGGATTAGACAACAGCATATTGACATATATCCACCATTATAGCATCATACAGAATATTTTCACTGGCTTACTAATTTTTGGTACTCCTCCCTCCTCCCCACCAAAGGATTTATAAAAATACACATGGAGACTTGCTCAGGAGGATGAGAGTCTATCTAGTTTGGTACTGCTAAACTGTGGAGCTAGTGCCCTAACATCAAAACACATACTTAAGTCTTGAAAAGAATAAGAAAGGTAAAAACAATTCCAGAGTTTTATAAGCTTGCTTCACATTCATTATGGGCATACAAAATGAATCTTGCCACCTTGAATACACTGCATATCAGTCCAAAGATATTATCATAAACATTATTATCAGCAGACAATTTTCCATGTTTGTGTACCTTAAAAGTTTTGCTTTTTTTCCCCCCTTAATTTCATCCCCCTTCCCAACTGACCACTCTTCTCTTACACTCTTTAGTTTGCTATTAGTATTATTTTCTTAATTTCAAGAAATGTCATTTTAGCTTTAATGAATCAAAATTTTAAAAACTTAAGAAAAATTTGCTTTAGGTCTTAAAGCCAGGAAACTGGTTGGGATTCTGTCCAAACAGTAGGTAGATACTAAACACTCAAAAAATATATATATGGACAGAGCTAAAATTTAGTCAAAAGTCATAAAATTCTTTTTCACCAATTCAGTCTCATGTATTTAATCTCATCTATGGTCTGATCTTTTTCATTTAAATCTTGGACACTCAGAAATATGATCTCAAAGTTGTCATAAACCTCTATTCAAGAGTATTTATCAAAATTTTTTTATTAATTTCTTTAAAAGAGGCAATTTCCTAACTGTAGCCTATTACAATTTTTTTTAAGAAAGAACATCAGAATAAATCAATTAACCATGAAAAATGAAACTTAAATGGCCATGGTTGAAGATCTGATTTTATCATTACCCAAAATTGACAAATTTGAAAATTTCTGTGACAGACCACATTAGAACTATTTAGCAGTTCAAGTATAACTGACAGCATACTAATACACAGTGGATTTTTTTTTTTTGGAGAGGTTTTTACTATAGGTTGCATGTGCTTACCAGAAAGACAGAGAGAGACAGAAAGTGAGAAATCACCCCCCAGGGGGGATGGCCATGCCACAATCCCTTCTCCTCCATTCTCTTCCTGGGATCTTGTGTACGCATGCACATGCACTTGGCGTGAGTTTAAGCCACCAGGTCTGGGTCTCGAACCGCAGTCGGCTACATGGGAGTCCTGTGACATAGCCATTAAACCAACTGCTGGTCCCCATAACAGATATATAACATGGAATCTTGACAGCTCCATAGCTCAGCAGTTAAGAGAGCAGATTCCATATAGCGAAACATGGATCAAATCCCATCTAGTAGTTTGAAAACCACACATGATACATGTATAAGGCTACCCCACATCCTGACAGGATGGAGAAATAAATGAAAGATAATTGTGATATAATCGCACTCCACTGGAGGGTACTCTTTCTCTCTTTGACCAATAATGCATGCATTCTGTGGCAATAAAAGAAAATAAAAACGAAGAAGAAAAAGAAGAAGGAAAAGAAGAGGGAAAGAAGAAGGAAACACGGGATTTTTCAGTACTTTTCAGTCTTAGACGCACAAATAAGAAAACTGGTCAAAATCAATGGGAGAGAATACAGCCCTCATTTATTTCCAAGATGAACTGCGTCATCACTACTGGCTGCATAATTAATGAGAAACACTCTACTTACTTAATTGCCTATGTTTTAAGGCAAAATAATGTTTTTTAGACATGGTTTTTGGCTTAAGAGTTGAATGTTAAGCACAGCTGTTTCCCTGTTTCCTATGGATTATATTTGATTGTCAAGAGGAAGTTAAATTGGACAGATTTATGAGTTTGAAGAATCACTTTCCTTGGTTTTACAATAACTGAGAAATGATGTCTAAATATTTTAAAAATTACATCTTTCAGGAGGGTCTGCATGCTATATATGAAGAGTATATTTGTGACTTTGAATACAATCAACTGGAAAATTTAGTAGAAAAAATAATTATATCATCTTTGTGTGTGACATACATCAAGTGTTTATAGCAAACCTAGATATTTATGTAGCACTTGGTTATAAAAGTATCTTCTCAGTTTTTCAAATTGATGGAGCCATCAAGCCCCAGGTTCTTGAAAACAATTTGAAGAAAAACTCACCTCACATCCATTCTGTCTGGGCAATGAATTAAGGCGATATTTCTTTCATGCCATGATTGAACATCTTATTTGTAGGTTTGTGATAATATATTTTGTAAAAAGATCGCATAGAAAAGTTTTAGAAATTCCTTCAATTTAGTTTGCAAAGATAACTTCTACAACAGCACATTGAACATTTATAATTTATATCTCTTAGTTTACTCCAAAAGGAATGAGTAGATTATATGGATCATTATCTCTGCATTTCCAGTGAGACACAGTGATGGAGCATCTTTGTTCTTGGAAGCTATGAAGTCCTGCACAAAACCTGCAATATGAACCCCAAGGAGCACCATTGTGCCCTATGCCATATGATTGTACTGACCAGCTGAGTAACCTGACACACACGGTCACTGACATCAAAAGATTGCATTAAGCACATAGTAGTCAGATACTCTTGGAACTTGTAATACAAACATTACTTACTTCAGCCGAGGTTTTGTGGACATACATAATTTATTTGAAAATTTAAATAGTATTGAGTTAAGGTGTGTGTTTATTAAGCTAAGGTTCAAAAATATACTGATGAGACACCAGCAGTTAGGGTAATGGCTATGTCGCTGGACTCCCATGTAGTCGACCGCAGTTTGTATCCCAGACCCCGTGGCTTAAAAATCATGCCGGGCACATGTGTGTGCATGCCCAAGAGGAGAACAGAGGAGAAGGGATTGCAGTGTGGCCATCCCTCTAGGGATATATATATATATATATATATATATATATATATATATATATATATATATATATATGAAATGCCACTCATTTGGATTTTTACAGAGATGATTCAGTCACTAAATTCATATTAATAATGAGTTTGGGGCTAGTTCCATGGCCTGGTGATTAAGGCAGCTGGATTCACATGTCTGACCATTTGGTTCAAGTCCCAGACCCAGTTGCTTCAGACACATGTGCTTATGTGTCCAAATTCCTGAAAGGAGAAGCGTGGAAAAGAGACTAATTGCAGCATGACCATTCTTCAGGAAGGATGCTTTTGCTCTTTCTCTCTCTCTTTGTCTCTCTTCAGCAAGGACACAAGACAGTAATAAATTTTCAACATTGGTAGAATGCTCTAAGCTATTTCTAAGTTTTTATCATATCTGTCCTTATTGGTCAATTCTTTCCATTTTCCTTCTTTCTATCCACTCATCTTTCCTTACTTTTTTTTTATTTCTCTGCAATTGCATTTCTTTTTAATTTCATGTTCTAGTCACCTGGTATTTTCAATTATCAATAACATTTTCTTAGTGCCTCTTTAGTTGCTGTTCATTATATGAGCCTGTCAGGAAGGTGAGGAAACTGGTAATTTTTATAACCTAAAAAGACTTTGGGACTTATGGAGTTACAACTGAGATGTATACTTATTTGTTATTTGATTGACTATAACTTATCTCTTTAGAGAAATAAAAATACTACTTTTAAACTGGGTAACTTATTTCTACCTTGAAGCAAGGTTACAATTTGACAATAAATTATTTTCTTATCTATTGTGAACTTTTGAATATGCAAATAAAAGATACTATAAGATTTAAGTATGTGTGTGTGTATATATATGTGATAACTATAATATATATGTATGTGTTCACCTTTGTAGATTGTAAACTGTTTCACAAAATAAAATATCTCTTTACATAGAACATTCAAATATATTATTTAGTATATTTATACTAGTTTACTGCTTCTATGTTTAATGTGCTCAAAGAGAAGAGGAATCTATAGATAATTGATGAAAAATTGAATTCCTCAAATGCCCAGATTATTCATTGAGAATAGGAATTATTGGGTCAATTCAATGTTTTATTTATAATTACGGAGGAAAATTAATTATAAATAAATTAGTAAATGATTAAAATATACTTTTTTATATAAGCAGTAAGTATTTATTAAGTGTATACATAAGAATTAACTGGAGACTTAAAAAATATGCCTATATATACTCTTGACCAAATTTGATTTCCTTTGTAATTTGATGCATTTCCTTAGTCATTTGCTATTTAATTTAATTAAAACCAGGAGCTCAAATAGAAAACACAAGCCTTTCCATTTCTATTCCCCATATACCCTGGAGTTTTTTAATACAGAAAGCATATGATACCTGTCTTGCCCCAAATCAATACTATCATGAACAAATTGACATGTGAAAAGTGAAAAGACCTTTTTGACCTTAAATAATCTTATATAAATTTAATCATTACTACTTAAACAAATTCAAAAAATAAATATTTTAATCATTTTACTGTAAATGCATATAATTACAAACATTGGAATTAATGGTACAATATTTTATCTACAATAGACACAAGTCTTTTATCTGCCAGAGCATAAAAAGTAGCCAAATCTGGCTCTAACTAGATATGGCTTCCCTGATGCAATACAGGTGGATTACCTGAATTTTCAGATAAATTATTAAAAGATAATACTTGTAATTTACACTGCATTTTTATACTCTTAAATTTAGATCAAAATAACATGTAGAAGATGCATTTTCAAATAATCTCTGATATTATCATTGCTTAAAGATTATGTGTGACATGAAAATAAATCTCACAAAGAAAATGGTCCCATAGTTTCTGTATTTGGGGAACACCTTTAACTGCCACAGTGCACAAAACCCAAGAAGCTTAACAGCACAACTTGAAAAAGATTGAGTAATTAACTGAAGTCTAGCTCAAATGAGCTCCCTAACAGTATTCTCCCATTACATATTTTGGCCTTATTTAAGCAGAATCTCCTTTCCCTCTGACTTGCAAGAATGTGTATTCTGTGTCACTTCTCATTTGCCCACGTAGACCTAATAATCTGAAGCAAGCTCCTTTATCTCATGTTCATGTAGGAACCACTATTATCGTCCAGTAGTAAACGGCCATTAGAACTTGATGGAGCATTAATGGCCCTGAGTTCGGTTTTGAAGCTAGCTCAAAATATTCTAACCTGGGATCATAAGTGTTTCACAAATTACAGCTACTTTTAAAAAAAAATTTGTTTGTTTGCCATAGGGTGCTTGTGCTTGCTGGAGAGAGGGAGGAAAGGACAGAGAGGGAAAATGAAAAGCAACCCTCAGGGAAGATGGCAATATTGCAACCCCCTCGTCTCTACTCACTGTCAGGGTTTTGGACATACACACATCCAGTGTGTTTTACAAGATGCTGGGTCCAGGGCTTGAACCACACCATTAGCCATGTGGGATCCAGCTGTCTTAACCACCATGCCTTCAGCTGATCCAGTGTAAGCATATTTATATATTAGGTAGATGCATAAATAAAAATATGAATAAAATGTATTTTGTATCTGATACTAGATGTCAATGTACATAATTATTCCAATTAATAAATCTAAACTTTTATTTTATTAGAACACAAATGCATAATATATATATATATATATATATATATATATACTTTTTTATATTCCTTCTAGTTCTTCATTTGCATAGTTTTCTTTAAACACATCTAGCACAGAAGATAGAAAAATAAAATAAGATTTTAGTACATTGTAAGCTTTATATATGTGCATGCAAAGTTAGATGTATGGAAGTTCCAAAAGAGCCAGAAGAACTTTTTTCATTCATCTGGGTATGTTGTACACAATAAATACATACAAAAAATTTAATCTACAATTTATAAGAAATCAACAAACATTTTTGAAAGAAGAAAAAATACTCTTAAATTATACATACCTAATAGTATAAATTTACTCTATGCAAAACAAAAACTAGCATAACTAAAAGAAACAATCAATCCATGACAATAATTTCAAATATTATAACATTTATCTTTTCTTGAAAGAGATTTTTTGCTATAGGGCATATGTGCTTGCCAGAGAGATAGAAAGAGAGAGAAAGCGAGAAATCATCTCCCAGGAGGGATGACCATGCTGCAATCTCTTCTCCTCCATTCTCCTATCAGAATCTTGGGCACACACACACGTACGGGGTGTGACTTTTCACAAACGAATACAGGACTCAAACTGCAGGTGACTGCGTGGAAGTCCAGCAACATATCCATTTTGCCATCTGCTGATCCCAACACATATTTTTATTGACTGAGCAAATAAACAAAAATATTTAAAAATACACTTCAAAGATATGTGAACAATATAATTACACAAATCAAGCTTGCTGACATCAGGAGGTAAAATGATTGATAAACACAGGAACAAATAATTTCCTTTAAGAAATTTTATTAAAGTTCATGAATACTTTACAAATTTTAAAATTACTGTCTACTTAACTGAATCTTTTTTCTTTCTTTTTTTTTTCTTTCTTCTTTTTGCTATAGGGCACGTGTGCTCGCCAGGCAGAGAGAGACAGAAAGCGAGAAATCACCCCCCAGGGGGGATGGCCATGCCACAATCCCTTCTCTTCCATTCTCCTCTCGGGATCTTGGGCATGCACGCACACGTGCCCGGCATGAGCTTTAAGCCACTGGGATCATGACTACAACCACAGTCGACTACATGGGAGTTCAGTGACATAGCCATTACGCTAACTGCTGGTCCCCTGAATATTTTCTTTACTTGATTTTCCCAAAAGAATATTAAGAAAATCCAGCTTTACTCCTGTTTGAATCTACTGCATATGCTTATAATCTTTTCAATATTAAGGACATTTATTACAAAACACAAAAAACAGTACACTAAATAAATATAAGCATATTCTCCAGAATCTAAGATGATTTAGAATTATACAATTTAGTTTTGTACTTATATTTTCTACTAATTTATAGCTATCTATTACTAAAAGCAAGCATACAATGTAAACTTTTAAAAGTAATTAAATGGTTACTAACAATGTAATTAATTGATTTCTATGTTTCATAATCATTAAATGTCAATAAGTTATCCCTTGACTTTTCTGAAAAATAGTGAAATAGAACTCAATAATTACAATAACACATATATCTATATATTTCTGTATCTGTAGTCTCATGTCTCTGTATTAATGTAACTCATGTAGCTAAATTATCTGTCCTTCTATCATCTAAATGTGTATATATATAGTTTTCCTCTTTCTATATAAACATCCTTTAATTATCTGTGTATCTCTCTATCTAAGTTTGTATTTAAGCTTTGAATTTATAATTATTTGGGTGCCACATCAAAATATACAAATTTCCAAGCTCATATTCTTAATCTTATGACAATGAGAATTATGTATAAATTATAAATAGCTATAGTTTAGTTGTGAATGGAGCCTAAATATTCAAATTTTATAATTATTATGATTATTGACACATATTAAACTTAAATGCTTTGTCGTATTAACTGATTTCGATAAACTTTAAAAAAAATCTTAAATTTTTATTCTGACATTTAAACATTATAATCTCCAAGTGAGCATCTGCCATCACACTCCTTTTTTTTTAAAAGTGGTTTTTGGCCTTAGAATGCATGCACTTGCTGAGGGAAGAGAGAGGGAGCTACAAACAGTGAGAGGGAAAGTGAGAAATCACCCCTCAGGGAGGGATGGCCATGCTTCAATATCTTCGCTTTCATTTTCTTCCAGGGATCTTGTGCACACATTAATACGTGCCTGGTGTGTTTCAAGCCGTCAGGTCAAGCAGTCAAAGTTCAGTAATGTAACCACTACACCATCTGCTGGCTCCAAATTACCTTGATTTCCTTTTTTTTTTAAGAGAGAAATTTTTGCTATGGGGTGCATGTGTTTCCTGGAGAGACAGAAAGTGAGAAATCACCCACCCCAGGGGGGGATGACCATGGTAAAATCCCTTTTCCACCATTTTCGTCTTGGGATTTCGGGCACACACATGTGTACACCTTGAGTTTTAAGCCACTTGGTCTATATTTGAACCACAGTCTACTACATGGGAGTTCAGTGACATAACCATTACGCTTGCCATTTGCTGGTCCCAACATTGATTTCTTTTTCTTTTTTTTTTAAATTATTTTGTTCTTTTTAAAATTTTTAATTTTTATTATTTATTTATTTATTTATTTTAGAGATTTTTGCTATAGGGCGCATGTGCTCGCCAGAGACAGAGAGAGACAGAGAGAAAGAAAGCGAGAAATTACCCCCCAGGAGGATGGCCACACCGCAATGCCTTTGCCTCCATTCTCCTCTTGGGATCTTGGGCATGCATGCACACATGCCTGGCTTGAGTTTAAGCCACCAGTTCTGGGACTCGAATTGCAGTCGACTACTTGGGAGTTCAGCGACATATCCATTATACTAACTTCTGGTCCCTAAATGTTTTAATTTTTATATTTTTTATTATTATTCATATATTAAATCACTATATATCGCCAACATGGATTTCTTTGAGGTAATATGTTTTTGGAATCTAGGCACATTTCTTCATTAAAAAGTTGTTGTTGTTGTTTTTTTCCCCCTTTGGAAAATCTAATTGCACCTAGCATTGCTTTATCTGCATAGTTTCCTCAATTTTCATCTCTGAAATCAATGCTCATTTCTAATATTTGGATACAGTCTCTTGACCATAGAAACAATTCAAAAGTATAAAATCTCATGTCTAATATTTCATTTTCATATTGTGACCACAATTACCATGTCACCCAGAAAGAAATGTTCTGTGTGTTTAGCTGTATATGGGCAAGTATATGGGCAAGTATATGATGAAATATACATATATTAATGTATTTTGTTTATAAATATATTTATTATAAGACAATAAGCTGATTTTGCATTCTAAATTTCATGGTAATATACCAAAATTTTCCTGGAATTCCTGAATCCTGGGACCAGCAGTTGGCATAATGCTATGTCACTGGACTCCAATGTAGTCAACTATTGTTTGAGTCCCAGATCCACTGGCTTAAACTCATGCCAGGCGCATGTGTGTATGTGCCCAAGATCCTGAGAGGAAAATGGAGGAGAAGGGATTACGGCGTGGCCATCCCTCTAGAGGGTGATTTCTCACTTTCTCTCTCTCTCTCTCTCTCTGTCTTTCTGGTGAGCATGCATGCATGCCCTATAGCAAAAACCTCTCCCACCCAAAAAAAAAAAAGAAAGAAAAAAAAAAGATACAGAAATGTTCCTAGAATTCCTGAAACCATGTTTACATTCATGAACAAACACAAAAAATTGTAAAGAAAAGAAAAAAAAATGTAAGATAAGCACATATAAGCAGGAAAAGGACTTTTGCAAAATAATGGATTTAGTAGTAAAATATATAAAATTTACTTTCAATAACTGCTATCATCAGTTCTTCTAACGTTATTTGAGAAAAATAATCATAAAGATGAGTAAAGCTATGCTTCTTTTTCAGTATTCATCTTATTCTTTTTTTCATGCCAGAGTCTATATCTCTAATTTCTTTATATCTCACCTGACTCTAGGTTTCCTTTGTTTCTTTGCCATTTTACATTAGATTTATCATATCTTGAGAACAACTTATTTTTGAGTCCAGTTTCTTAATGAAAATCAATTTAAAATATAATGCACATATGCTATAATTTCTTCCATGGATATTTTAAAGCCCTTTTCTACTAATATTTTTATGACATTGAATCAATAGGATGTTGTTACTAAGAAACTTTTTAAACTGCATCTTTAAATATAGTGATTATTCTATAGTAATTTGTTAGCTTGTCAAGATAAGGGGGTCATACAGAACATACAGAACTTTATATAGATATTTAACTAATGTATTAGTTCACTACTGCTGTCATATCAAAATGCACAAACAGGGCAGCTTACACAGCAGTAATTTAACTTCTTTTAATTCTGGATCCTAAAAGTCTAAGACTGAGGTGTTGTCAGGTTTGGTCTCCACTGAATCCTTTTCTTGGCTAGCAGTTGGCTGCAGTGTCACCACATAGACATACCCTGCCATTTTTTTTTTTTTTCACTGCTTGTTATATAGTGTGTGCACTTGCTGGAGAAAGATAGAGAGGGGAATTAAGAAATCAACCCCCATGAAGAATGACCCTGCTTCAATCTCTTCTCTATTCTCTTCTCGGGATTTGGGCCATGCACGTATACAAGTTTGGCATGTTTTGCAACCTGCCTGGTGCAGGAGACCATGAGGGATCCAGCCACATTGAGTTCTATTCCTCCTACTGGCTCTTGATGTTTGTTTTCTAATCTCCTCTTTTTTCTAATTTTCAATTTTTGTATTATTATTACCAGAGGTCTCATGCACTTGCCAGTGAGAAAGAGAAAGAGTGACTACATCTTGTTGATGTAGTCATGCCACAGTCCTTTTTCCTCCCTTTTTAAAAATTTCATTTGTGATTATTATAAACTTGTTTAAATTACACTGAATCACATATATCTTTACAGTGTATTAATTTATTAATTTATTTTTCCAGAAGGAATACCATACATATCAGTCAAGACAAAGGCATTACTATTCACATCATCATCAAATAGCTTTTCATAATTTTTCCCTAGATTATTATTATTCTCATTATTTTTAAACATTCAATCACTATATATAATTTTAGATATTTAGAATTTACTCAACATGAAATACTTCAAATACCAGTCCAGTTGACAGTACTATATATGTTATCATCAACAGGTAATAAACCATTTCTGTGTTCCACAAATGTCATGCTTCTCTATTTGATCTCTTTGTATCCTTCTCTATACTCCCCTTCTCCTGTCTCATTCCACACTGTTTTCAGCATCTCTATTTTAAGTGCTTTTATGCCCTCCAATATTTTTTCTTTTTTTAAAAAATTTCTTGTTCTTTTATGTACTCAATAATATTACTTAGCTTACAAAGTGAATATTCCAACATGTGTACATTTCTCCCTAGTCCAGTTAATAATACTCTAAAATTATCTTCAACAGATAATACCACATTTCCTTGTCCCACTAATGCTTTGCCTTTAGGTACACTACACATGCACATGTACCTGGCATATTTATTAAATGCTGGGGCCAGGATTTGAACTATGGTCAGCCACGTGGGGCATGACTCCTAATGTGCAATGATTAACCACTAACATTTATGAAGTCCTCAGTAACTGATGCTTGAATGTATTGATGAGTGGTAGAATACATAAATGGATGAATGAATGAGTGAATGCATGAATGAATCATTACACAAAATAGCAAATGGGAAATTTAGAAATTATACTAACATAGTGTTAGTGAAATAAATGTGCCATGTTTTAATGTGTGTGTTAATAAGTGCACAACAAGTGTTAGGATTTTATTTTCTTGTTAGAGGCAGAGAAGAAATTTATTATACATTTTCATGATCACAGGCCTCTTCGGGACTTGAAGATTATTATTTAAATGTAACTTGCCAATTAAATAGAAATAGTTTAACCTTTCTACCATTAAAAACCTGGTTAAAATTTACTTCTCTTAGGAATTTAGGTTAGTGCTGTTCTTATTGTTGTATTTTCACAACTCTCAACACTTGTGAACTAAATTTGAGCCATATGTTTGCTTCCATCTGTTGGTTTGCTACTTAAGGAAAATACCCAGATCCAGATGTGAATGCGTTTTGTCTGTGCAAATTAATGTGTATGGCCGTCAAGGCGAGAGCTGTACTTTTTATTTCGTCCATGTAACACGTAAATAGTTTTTCTATACACAGTGGCAATCCAATAAATTTCTTTCTAACTAATGCATCTCCCATTCACGAGCCCCCAGTTGATATTTTTTGTCTTTTGCTGTCTGCAAGTTGAAGTATACATTTCAATTAGGGCTCCACTTACTGCAAAGAGAGATTTGTCACAGAAACCAGAGTAAGCAATTTGTCATGTTGTTTTCATGAAGCCATAAAATAGTATTTCAAACTCAGTTATATTTGGGGATTACTCTGCCGTATCCTGAAATTCATAAAATGCAATATATGTATGCATAACAGATGAAGTGCATTTGAGAAATGAAAATGATTGCAGTACACAGTGTTTGTAAATCAATTTGTGAAGCACTTCAGGATGAAAGGCACTATACAATAAATATAGGTTGTGGAGGGATACATGCTTGTTGCATAAATACAATCTCTACCACCTAAAGATTTTAACCCAATAATTACCTCTAGTACTAATTTTAAAATCTCCTTTTGAAAACAAAACAAATGTTTTTATTAAAACCGACTCTTGTCATGATAGACACTGACTTCTCAACTTTTTTTCCTGTTTTTGCACTACATAACCTTGATTTTACTTAACTGTTTCTTGATCTCAGAGTTTCTTACAAAATAATGGCTATTTCATGACTTCTAATGTATAGAATCCTATTTTTTTTCTTATTTTAGCAGCGAGATTTTATTATCTATATTTACACAAAAAGAAGTCAAATAGAACTATAATGTGCATGTAATTCTCTCTCTTTATATATATATTACATATTCTCTCTTTATATATGTATATGTGTATATATATGTCTATATATACATATATAAATGTACAGCAACTTATATATATGTGCATATATATGTTTATATGTACATATATAAATATAAAAGTAACTTCATATGTTTAGAAAAGTGCAACCATACTTCAGCAAGGGTTTCTCCAAAAATTGACTGTAAAATATATTTGTAAATAAGACCTCCTTGATATAATGTGTAGTGTTTCAAGTGGCAAAATACAGCTAATTCAAAAAAATGTTTAATTATAATTTCCAGATATTTCTAATAAAATGAATATGTCCAATATTGTGTAGGCTGCAATTGTGATTTTCTGGCAAATATACATATTTACTTTTTTTTCCAATGAAAATTAGCATATGGATGTGAGAGTAAAAATGAAAACACATAAAATGCATGCAGATTTGAAAATATTTTTATAATATTTTGCTCTAATGGTCCCTGAATAATTTTTAGATTATAGAAATATATATCATTAAATATTTGGGCATGATTAAAATAACATTGTCAAACACACTTAATAATTTAACAATAATTTCCAAATATTTTTCATTGCCTGGAGGATATTAGAATTTATCGGCTATCACCCAAATGTGTATTTATTAATCTTTATTTTCTCCAAGGAAGCGCCAATAAAGATAAAAATTTATAGTGGTTATTTATCTTCTAAGTGTTAGAGAAAATTTAATGTAAATTAACTTTACAAAACTCTCAGCAAAGTAGAAATGAAAGAAAACTTCAACCCAATAAAATGCACGTGCAAAATAGCAACAGTTAACACATATTTAATTATAAGAAATTAACTTCTTTTCATCTAAATTCTGAAATAAGATGAAGATGTCCTCTGTTACATTCCTACACACCATCAAAATGGAGGATCTAGTACAGTAAGACATAAATAAATAGCAAAATAGATAAACTTGCTATATATTGGAAAGGAAGAAATCAAGCTGTTCTTATTTGAAAATAACATAATTGTCTATATAAAAGAATCTACAAAACAGTAATTTTTTTAAAGAAATAAGTACATTTGATAAGAGCACAAAGTATATTGTCAATATAAAGCACTCAAATGTATCCCCACATACTGTTAATATAGCATTTAAATCTTACATTAATTAAATGTGGTAGTTTAAGAGTGAAAGAGAACTTAATTCTTAATTTGACAAAATTAATACAACAAATGTTTGTAGAAGTGAAAAACTATTGCTTAAAAAAAATCTTAAATAAGTGGAAAACCAAGGAGGTATCTATAATGAAAACATTAAAGACACATAAAAATGGAAAGACATGTCATGTTTATGAATTGAAGAATCAATACTCTTAAAATGTCTATACTGCTGATCAATATATCTATCAGAGTACCAGTCCCGTTCTTGACAGAAATATCAAAAAAAAAGAAAGAAAAGGAAAACAAAACAAAACAAAACAAAACAAAACTGATAGATCCGCAAAAGGCCTCACATAGCCAAATCAATCCTGAGCAAAAGGAATGAATCTGGAAGGCTCGTACTCTATCGGAGAATTTCCAAATATATTATAAAGCTGTAGTAACAAAAGCACTGTGGTACTGGCAGAAAAACAGATACATAGACCAATTTAATAGAATAGGGATCCCAGAAATAAATCCTGTATATACAGACAGCTGATTTTGACCAAAGTCCTGGTCATTGGTGAAAAGACAATTTCTTCAATAAATACTGCTTGAAAACTGGACAACTATAGGCCAAAAAATAAAACTAGACATGTATTTCTCACCACATAAAACTCAACTCCAAGTGGATTAGAGGCTTAAAAATAAAACCTGGAACTATAAAGCTACAAAGAGAAAATATAGGGGAAATTGAAAGTTTAGGAAGTTGGTATGAGGAAAGTTCATGCATAAGAGCTCAAAATCACAGCTGACAGAATGAAAAATAGACAAATGGGATTACACTGAAATAAAAATATTCTACATAGCAAAGAAAACAATCAACAGAGGAAAGACATAGTCCACAGAGTAGGAGAAATATTTGCATATATCCATCTGACAAGGGATTAATAAACAGAACACACAAGAAATGCAAAGAACTCAGCAGCAAAAGACAAAACAAACCTGATTAAAAAAGGAGGAAATGACTTGGACAGTTCTTAACAGAAGTCATACAACTAGGCAACAAGCATGAAAACATGCTCAACACCAATTATTAGAAAAATGCAAATCAAAACCACAGTGAGGTATCATCTTAACACATTAGAATGGCCATTATCAAAAAGAAAAATAATGAACAAATACTGGAAAAACCGTGAACAGGGCACTCTTTTATATTGTTGGTAGGAATGCAAACTATTACAATCATCATGGAAAACAGTATGCAGATATATCAAAATATTAAAAATAGAATTGCCATATTATTCCATATTATCATGGATGAATGTGGAGGACTTAAGCAAAGTGTGACTGAAAGACTTCGAAAGATACACATTGAATATCCCTACTCTAAATCTCTACTCAATGTCTGTCCTCTGCTGGAAATCAAAAGAACATTTGATAGGAGAGAAGATAAGCATAGATATCAGAGACTGTAAAGGAGGGGAATGGGTGATAGTGAGTGATAGAGGGAAGGAAGGAGGGGGGAAGGGAAAAAATATTTAACAGACAAAAGAATGTAAAGTTCTCTGTTGAAAAAAGCAAAATATCTGTAACTTTTCCTTTATAAAAAAAGAAAGCGATGGAAGTGTGTCACATATGCTTACACTTTTTCCTCTCAGATTTGTTATTTCTGTCAAGTTTATAAGACTAAATGCACAAAAAAAGTCCTTAGAAAATTCATGGAATGGGGACTAGCAGGTTGCATGGTGGTTTGGGTGAAAAATGAGTATTATGAAAAAAGGGGAAATTTTAGTTTCACATAAAATAAACCCTTACTTTAACTTAATTTTTCATCAACTTTTGAAGCATATCCCCCCAATTTTATTGCTATTGAAAGATGTATACTAACAGGACAAGATTTCTGGATACATTTGGGACATAATATAAGTAACAATTACCAGTGTTATTTACTGAATCTGTCTAGGTCTGTTTTTTTTTCAGGCCGGTAGGAAAATGGAACTGACCAGTGCTCTTTAGAATTACTGGTGGCCATGGGATTCACTCCTTGTAAGTAGACGTTTAAAGGACCAGTGTGGGTTTTACGACATCTTTCAACAGTTACGGTTGATGCAGAAAATTTGTCCCACTAGATAGTGTGAAATACAATACGTATATCCTGAGCAAAAGAGTAACTTATTTCGTGCTGTGTCACTGATATTGCACAGTTGTTTGATTTCAATACAACTTAGTCCTTCCAAGAATTGCACAATACACCCTTTCTGCATTCATTTGTATGACTATAGAAAACTGTGTCTACTCTCAGCATAAATTTTCTAAGAATTATTCATTTATTAATGATAATACACACAAAACACCAAATATAGAAATCATACCTTTTAGTAATAGAAATTGGTCTGCAATATACAATGTATGTGTTCATTAGATAAAATTATGAGAGGCAGAGATCATGCCAGGTGTGGAACAAAGAGGTGAGGTGGCCTCTAGAAATACGAACTAAATCTAAGAGGGAAAAGAAATCTATTGTTCCCCTGAAGATTTGCTTTCCCCAAAACAAGATTAGCATTCTCTTCATTTATATTCACTCTCAAGTAAAGCATGAAAATTAAATGAAACAAAGTGTAATAACTGTTTTCTCTGCTAGAGTTGATATCAGTGTCCAGGGTGAGCGACACTTCATGAATAACACATTTTCTCGTTAGCATATCAAAGCAGCTTTCTTGTGCTATATTTCACCAAATAGCTCAGGTCTTTTATTTAAACTAAACAACATTTGGGCATGCTGATACTTCACAAAGGATTAGCTAATGTAGAGAACCTAATCTTCTATCATTTGGGGCATTTTGTATCAATTCAAATCCTTAGAAAACAAGTCCATAAGTGAATGTTACGCAAGAAATGCTGCAGCTCCAATCTGCTTCTTTCATCCTTAAAATACTGAGTTTTATTATGACCTACTTTAGATGAGGGATTTTTTTCTTTTTGTCACAAACAATTTCATGGTTAGATACGCTTTTTGTTCAAAATTACAGGGAAACAAACATTCCATGTAGATAATTCTGGCAAAAAAAAAATACACTGGGAAACATTAGCATAGTTCACTAAGATATACAGGAAAGTATTAATTTGTTAGCTTATTCAGTCAACATGCTGCATGCCAACAGCATCTTGGGCTCTATGGACGATTAAGATATTGTACCTCACCTAGTTAATTTATGTTCTCTTAGGAGTGACACTCAGATAAATAAATCATTATACCTTAATACTTAGCAGGTTTAATCAAGGAAGGTAGTATACGACATCGGTATGCACAGAAAAGTGGAAGACGATTGTCAGAAGATAGCTTCATCTTTAGACGGGGTAAGCATGTTATGAACAAACATATATCCTGTTAAACAGAAAAAAATACTTACTATAGAGTAAAGTTATGTTCATATGTTAGCCTGAGATTAGAGAAGACAAAAAGTCTAGTGAGAAGCTACATCAAAAATTACTCTGGATGCGATATAAAGAACAATCTTTTTGTTTGTAGGAAATGGGGTAGTGCTAACATTTTTAGTGTTAAAAATTAGATCCGATAGGTTTTTAACAACTATATTTAGTGTTAATAATATTTTAGTTGACAATTCATAATTATATGCATGTATGGAGTACAGTGCAATGGTCTACATACATGAAATAAAATTATTAAACCTGGCCAATTGACATATTTTTCACTCTTCTTACAATTTTTAGGGAGGGGTGATAGCATAAAATTCAATCTCTTAGTTTTTTGAAGTGCACAGTAGATTGTTATTGGCTGTAGTCACCCTGCTATGCAATAAATCTCAAAACTTATTTCTCCAGTCTAACTGAAAAGTTGTAGCCTTTAACCACAGCTTTCTGAGTAACCACCTTCTACTGCTTGCCTGAGTCTGACTTTTTTAGATTCCACATAAAAGTCAGATCATGTGGTATTTATTTTTGTGAACATTGCTTTTTCATTTAGTATCATGTTCTCCAAATTCATCTACATTGTCAGAAACATTAGCATTTCCTTCTTTTTTTTTTAAGGCTGAATAGTACTCAATTTTGTATATACACTGCTTTTCTTTTGTTTTTTTTTAAGGCTGAATAGTACTCAATTTTTTATATATACTGCTTTTCTTTCATACATTTATTCCCTCAGTGGACAATTAAGTTAATTTTCTATTGTAGCTATTATGAATAATGCTGAAATGAACATGGGATGCAAATATCTCTGATGTATTGATTCTGAATTTTTGGTTATTGACTCAAGTAAGATTGCTGATCACAGAGTACTCTTAGTAGGTTGTCGGGAAAATAATGACATATTTTTCTGTTTTGCTATAGAAAAACGCATCATGGCTTACCATCAACTCAAAATTGTTGCTTTTTTGAGAAGTTTCCATATTGTGCTTTATAATGACTATAGTATTCAAGGATTTTCTTTTCTCTTCATCCTTGAAAATACTTGAAAAATATTTTATAGCAGTGTGTGCAGTCAATGGAGAGAATGAAAGAGAAAGTACCTTTATGGGGATAATTCACTGTAATTCATTCACCTTCATTTTACTTTTGGGGATTTTGGCCACACACACATCATCCAGGGTGTTTTCAAGTCTGGGACCCAAACTGCAACTGGTTATGTGAGATCCAACCATATTGACCACTGGCAGCATGACAGCACTTTTTCCTTTCATCTTTTTTTAATGACCACCCTAACAAGTATGAGGTTATATCTCATTGTGGATTTTATTTGCATTTCTTTAATAATTAGTATTATGGCATAAGGGTTATGTCACTGGACTCCCATGTAGTTGACAGTGGTCTGAGTCGCGGACTTGGCTAAATATTTTTCTTGAACTTGGTAGCAATTTTTATGGCTTTTCTTTTCTTTTCTTTTCTTTTTTGAGAAATATCTGTTAAGTTTCTTTGTTTATTTTTTAAGTGTTTTCTTTCTTTTGCTATTTGTTTTCTTACTTTTGAATTGTTTTAATTTCTTATATATTTTGATTTGTCCTCTATCTAATATGTGTTTGTAGATTTTCTTCTATTCCATATGTCACCTCTTCATTTTAATTATTTTTCTTTTTTGTGTGAATGGACTTTTGAGTTTAATGCAATTTTGTCAATTTTTTCTTTTGTTGCCTGTGAGTTGGGGATTATATCCAAAAATCATTGCTCTGATCAATATTGTAGAAATTTTGTCCTTTTTTTTTTTTTTAGTAGTTTTACAGTTCCAGGTTTTATGTTTTAGTCTTTGACATATTCTGAGTTGAGTTTTGCTTATGGTATAATGTAGGAATCCAATTTCAATCTTCTGCAAGTGGAATATCCAATTTTCTAAGACCCACTTATTAAAGAGATTGTTCTTTCCCCCACTGTGTGCTCTTGTTTACATAGTTAAAAATCTATTTATTGTAAATGTGTGGATTTACTTCTGGTTCTTTTATCCTGTGCATTGGTTTATATGTCTGTTTTTTTAAAGCAGTATCATGCTGTCTTAAATATAATTAATTTACAAAATATTCTGAAGTGTAATGTCTCAATATTACCTTGGATATTTGGGATCTTTAGTGATTCTTTATGTTTCAATTTGTTTTTATTTATTTATTTTTATTTTTTATTTCATGATATTTTATGCATTCAATCATTTTATTTAGCTAACTAAGTGAATATTCTAACATGTATACATTTCTCCATGTGGCAATCCCTACTCCTTTATTCTCTTCTTAGATTTTGGGCACATGCATACAGGTGCCCAATGTGATTTTTAAGTCACCAGGTCCACAACTCAGACCACTGTCAATTACGTGGGAGTTCAGTGACATAACCCTTACGCCACTTGCTGGTCCCAGGATCGAGCCACCTTTACCACAATGCTACTAGCTGGCCTGGTACATTCTTTAAGTGACCACATTTTTATTGGAATCAAAGTTAGAAATGGATACTATTTATATCAATATGTATTAGCTTATTTATTTTAATATGTCCAATTCTTTAAAAAGAAAAATATAATTACACATCTTTCCTGAATGATGTTAATGATGAGAAATAAATAGAAATCGATCAAGTTATGCACTTTAGATTTGTACTTTTTTTTTTTTTGGAGAGGTTTTCACTATAGGGTGCGTGCGCTCGCCAGACAGACAGAGACATAGAGACAGAAAGCGAGAAATCATCCCCCAGGGGGGATGGTCACACTGCAATCCCTTCTCCTCCATTCTCCTCTTGGGATCTTGGGCACACACGCACACGCACCCGGTGTGAGATTTAAGCCACCGGGTCCAAGACACGAACCGCGGTCGACTACGTGGGAGTCCAGCAACATAGCCGTTACACTAACTGCTGGTTCCCAGATTTGTACTTTTTTTGTATATGTCTTACATCAGTAACATAATATGTTTAAAAACTATTCATAATGAATAAGATAGCTAATAAACCATAAAAATACTTCATTAATTCTGAAATATTCATAAATATAAACTTTCATATAGTTTTCTTTTCACAATATTTTACATATTTTTTCTATAAAAATTTGTTTCTCTGCTTATTTAAAAAACGTGTAAATATTTTTGTTTTCAATATATAAAGAGGGTTTCATCTGTTGTAATACTAGAGGTAGAAATTAATTATCAAGCTACTAGCTGCTGAATAATTCAGGGAAAGACTATAAGTAAGCAGGGATTAAATCTTCCATACTTGGTCAATTAAACCCTACACGTAATGCAATATAGGGAATACAGTTGAGTGAAAGAATGAATTAATAAGGGGAAAAAAGAGAAAAAAGAAACAATTAAAATATATTTGAAAACAAGGTTCAGATAAATGAAAGTACCAAAGTGCCCAACTGAAAAGTGGTCAACTCAATATATTCTTAATTAATAGGAAAAACATAACGCTGAAAAATCTTTAAGAGGAATAGGAATGAATGCTGACATATGCAAGATTATATTTACTCCCATTGACTGCTCTCAGTGATCAATGACCAGGGCCAGATCATTGTACCTGAAGGAAAGAGTAGACTGACCACCATAGACAGAAGGATAGACAGAAGGGAGCAACCTGGAGCCCACACTGAGGAATGGTTTACAAATGTTCATTTCCATGGGCTTCAATAGGAGAGATACTGTCTGAGAGTATATATGAAAAAAGTGCCAGAAGTAGGATCTGAACCCAAATATTTTTGGCAATAATATATTCTCTCAATCAATAAGTATTCAGAGAAGTATTTACTGAAAAGACATGAGTCCATAAATTCTGTGTAAATGCCCACTTATACAACTCTGTAACCATCCCTCAATGAACAGTTAGAAAAAAGTTATAGTTAAATTCAGCATATTGCAAAACAATAAAAATCAGTAATTTGGGGGACCAGCAGTTAGGGTAATGGCTATGTCGCTGGACTCCCACGTGGTCGACCGTGGTTCGTGTCTTGGACCCGTGGCTTAAAACTCACGCCGGGCATGTGTGCGTGCATGCCCAAGATCTCAAGAGGAGAATGGAGGAGAAGGGATTGTGGCGTAGCCATCCCCCCTGGGGGGTGATTTCTCGCTTTCTGTCTCTCTGTCTCTCTGTCTGGTGAGTACATGCCCCCTATAGCAAAAACCTCTCCAAAAAAAAAAGTAGTAATTTTGGAAAATGTATTTATTATTGAATATCTAAGGACTTCACAAAGTTTTTCAGTGCAGCCATTGCTGTCAAGGGATATATGCTTCACTCGACACTAATGAACATATATGTATATTAGACGTTTTCTAAGATGGTTTAGTACTTACATAGATAAACATTAACAAAATTGTTATCATAGAGCTTATTCAATAAAAAGGTAGTATAATGTCCACTTTAGAAGGTCTTTAATCACTTTATGAAATGGTAAGGGAAGCTTCTGAAACCAATAGATCCTATTCATTTAATTACAGTTACGTTAACTTAATTACCCCAGTAGGGGATGTTACTTGATGGTGATATTTTCTTCACACCATGATATGCACATTCATAGGACTTGTTTCTATTAATTAAATTACAATTAGAAAAAGAACTATGCATCTATCATTTATTTGAACACACAGAGGAAGTAAAGGCTGAACAAGCATTGTGATGAGAATCTATTGTCTGTGTAAGTCTTTTAGGACTCCTAAAGATGACAATGTAGTTATTGTTGAAGGACTCTCTTACTGACTTTGGCGATCTTTGTGCATATGCAGAAATCTATGCCTGAAAGATTTAAAAAATCTATGTATAAATGCCTTGCATTGCTTTAATAATTTTAAATATATTTAAGACATACATGCAAAAAAGCATTTTCCCCCTTTTTTAGAGGAAGTACTTGAGATTACATTTAGTGAATAACGAGTGGCATCTATCTATAGGTCGCTGGAAAAGTCCTGATGAATTTTTCTATGCAAAAAATGTGTCATGACTTTCCCAACAAAATAATTCTAATGTACCATGATATTTCTGTGTTTTGGGAAAAAAAATCTACTAGACAATTTCAAATAAGAAAAGTCAGTATATGTTAAGTGTAGACATACAATGTCTCTTTCATAGCCTGACTTGCTTCACAAAGCATCAAATCTTCCATATTCATCCACTTTCTATCAAATTCCAGAGTCTTATTGTTTTATGACTGAATAGTATTCCATGGAGGTATGTGCCACAAATTTTCAATCTGTTCATCTGTTTGTGGACATTTGGGTTGGTTCCATTTCTTAGCAATCATGAATAATGCTGCAATGAAAATATTTATGCAAGTGCTTTTCCGACTGAGTGCTCTCCTGTCCTTTGGGTAGATACCCAGGAGTGGAATTGCTGGATCATATGGTAGTTCTATTGAAGGTCTTTGAGGAACCTCCATATCATTCTCCACAGTGGCTGGACCAATTTACATTCCCACCAACAGTGTATGTTTCCACTTAACATATACCGACTGTCCACACTTTATAGGAGAGACTAAAAGACTGGATAACATGAAAGTATTAAAAATTGTAATGGACACCAGAGACAAAGTGGAAAGAGAGTGTGAGAGGGGGAGAGTGTAGGAAATTTGGGGGAAAAATGGAGAGGTAAGACACTTGTGGGACACAGATAAGATTTATTATCTATTGATGAGGATGTGTATGGTGGTCTCAACTGGGCTGGACTGAGATGTATATCATGCTGGGTAAAGTCTCTTCACAATCTAAATGATGCATAGCTACTTAATATATAAATAATAATAAAAAATAAATTAAAAAACTTCTATGCATATTCTTCATGATAGTCATTGTGAAATAAGTCCCAAAGACAAATTTGCAATAATATTCAGATGATATTTGAATTCTATCTTCAGATGCTAAACATTTTCATCAAATTAGAACAGGAAATCAAACATATTTTTATAACAACTTTCAGAATAAAAGCAAATTATAATAGAGGATGGGAAGAGTTAACTCACATGTTTAAAGAGAAGATCAATTTAAATGTAGAAATAAAATGCAAGTTTCTTAAAAAGTATAACAGATAGAGCTCATAATAACTCTACATATTCCTTCAAAATGATACGTAGATATAGCAGTTCAAAAACAACATAGTTTCCAGCTGCTGCAATGCTCTGTTTCCTCTCTCTACTTTTGTCTTCTGGATTTCTGTTTTTAAATAATTTTTTATTTAATAATATTTATTGTCATTACTATTAATATTATTTTTAAGTTTGACCAGAGACAGAAAGAGAGGGAAAATAAGAAAGCAAGCCACCAGTTCGAATCCCGCCATCTGGGACTCAGCTGTGGTTGGCCATGTGGGAGTCCAGTATCTTAACCACCATGCCAACTGTCAGACCCCCTGATTTCTTTTATGTAAGGCTCTTTCCTCAATTCTTTGTTTAAATAGCATAACTTCTAACAGTCTTTAGGAGTTAAATCTAGAAACCCCAGGATTTCTCCAGAAAATTTTTCTGACTCCCTGTCATTGGATTGGTTGCCTATTTTCTGTTTCTATCTCAGTCTATGCTCCTAGCACAGGTCTGACAGTTTCAGTGAAATTAGCTTAGGTTCATCCACAGTTCACACAGGTAGCACCACCACATGGACACTAGAAGACACCTGGAGGCTGACATTTGGTTCTCTGGCCAAGCCGAATATGCCAGGTGGTGTCTTGTGGCCATTAACCTGACTAATTGAGAGGCTGGAGAGGAAGGATCCTGAGAGCCTGTCAAAAAGCTGATCTCCATATTCCTTCCTTTCCCTCTCTCTCTTTTTCTCATAAAGAAAAATAAATTAAATTTGCTTAAATGTATTTTTCTTTATTGTGAATTTTTATAAAATAAGTATAGAGACTTTGGCAACATTTTATACATTGAATCATATAACCGGTTTATATTCCATTGAATATAAACAAGATTATGATAATAATAAATAAAATTTAACAAATTTAAAAAGTAACCCTTAACTTGTAACATAATACAAAGCATTTTATCTGAGAAAATGAGTCCAAGTTTTTATTTATTTCAGGAAATTGTCCAACCTACAGTCTTCCAACTACTACTTGAATAATTTCAGTATTGTGGGACATAATTGTATGGTGATGCATTTTATTTAATAATAAATGCTTTTATTTTAGAACCATTCCATATTCAAAGAAAAATCATAAAGATAGTACAGAGATTTTCCATATCCTTCACACTCAGTTGTTCCTACTGTCAACATTGTACAAGAGTATGGTACATGTGTTACAGTCAGTGCAGCAATACTGGTATAATATTATTAAAGTCTATAATTTCTTCAAATATCCTTTGCTCACAGTAACCTACTCACTATTTACTCAGCATTGTACAAGAGTATGGTACATGTGTTACAGTCAGTGTAGCAATACTGGTACAATATCCTTTGCTCACAGTAACCTACTCACTATTTACTCAACCAGTGTTCTCACTGCTTTGCTTATTTAGCTTTCTTTTAGAGTTTTACCTTAAGAATGGGTAAATTAGTGATTCCTTGGTCTTTTAATTATGAATATTATACTTTAATTTGTGTTATTCAAATGGCATTGTATTTATGACAAAAATAGTTCATATTTAAAAATAAGATCATAGCATCAAAACCAAAAATTGTTAGATTCTGACCAGGACAGCCACATTTATGAGGCCCTTTTGTAGAGTTTCTCATGCTAATAGATATATAGGTGTCCTAACTGGGTTCCTTAGAAGTAGACTTTGAGAAAGCAATAACCATACAGGACATTTCTAGGTATGTTGTTGAGGCAATACTCATTAAAACGAAAGACAAGAACATCAGATTGGTTTGAAACAGACCTTCCATGCAGGAACAACAAATGCCCCTATTGGAGCCCCCTGATTCTCAGAAGATGAGTTGGTCCTTCAGAGTTGTATCAGGTTGGACCAAGGTAGACCATTATATCAAGAGTGGATTTGTTACTATAGACAGGCACGTAGGCATTTTCTAGGGAGAGGCAGGTAAAAGGAATAGACAAGGACCATCCCTGAGTGTAAACCCTGCACCTGGGGAAAATAAATCCCTCATTCTTGCAAAGGAATCTTGGTGGTGAGGCAAAGTTTCAACTACCGTCTACTTCTGTGTCTACAGATTCACATCTTTTTACAGGTTCTAGAATTGGTTCCTTCAGGATTCAACTGTATCTTTTCCTAAGAGGAGGTTAGTAGAGGAAAGTTACTGAATGAACTGCAGCCCACACTGCTGCAGCTGATCTTGAAGCTGAACTGAAATTCATTGCTTCTGTCTTACACTTTTATTTCTACATTCCCCTCAGTCAAAGCCAGCATGTCTGCTTGGCATCAATGCCTCACCCAGTGCAGGAACAAAGCCTCATCTTGGAGCGAACTGAGCCCATGATCACAGACTTTCTGAGACCTGAGTTGCCATACTTACACATTTTCCATCAAAATTAGGGAAGGGGACCTGAAAGAGACCCACATGAAATATACAGATGCTTTCCCAATCCCAGATGGGTATATAGCAAACCATACTCCGGGTGACCTCTACCATTTATTCCTGCAAAGAGGATGACTCTTTTTTATTGCTGCTACCTTGGTGGAAGAATTCCATGCCCTGGCTGATATTTACTATGATGTGTTTTTCCTTTGAGAATAAAGAGCTCTAAACCTGTAGGGCCAAGAATTATAGGTCAAGAACCATGCATTTTTTTTTAAGTGGGTCATTGGTATGATGTTAAATAGAGAAAACTCCTGCTTTTGACCAATCTAAATACTTACATGTTCTCACTGGGGAGAAAACACAAAATAAATGACTTTGACTCAAGGTGTATACTATGTCCGGAAGGACTCTGCCCCTTCGATTCCAATATTATCACTGATCTGGCTTTTACTGTGCCATCTCAGTAAGTCACTGATGTTATTCGGTTAGCACCTTCAGGCTTGTGCAACATGATCGACATTCACTTATTTATTTGTTTCTTTATTTATTTATTTGCTAAAGAATATATGTGCTCATAGGTGAGAGAGAGAAAGAGAGCAACCATGCACTCCTTAGCGGGGATGGCCATGCCACAGTTCTCTCTCCTTAATCCTTCCGTTGTGATTTGGGGCATGCATATACACGCACCTGGCATGTTTTCAAGTTGCCAGGTCTGAGACGCTGACCACACAGTCAGCCATGTGGAATACAGCGGACTGAATCACCATGCCACTGACTGGCTCCACTATTTTTTTTATATTTCTATTCATAAGGTCATTGCATGGTATGGTCTGGAGCCCCATCTGTATCTCCTTTGCTGTATTATTGGTCCCTCTATCTAATGTGATATAAGATGGGACACTATGTAGTTAGACTTCTTCTCAGTTCAGCAGCACCACTTACCTAGGTCGCTTGGTTCAATTCAGACTCCACTGATAAGAAGGCTGGTGCAGCCCTGGTGATGCAGGAGAAGGTCAGGGTTTAGATCCCAGCTTGACCTGAACAAGCTGGGTGTGCTGGGGTCATGCTGGTGCACCTGGTTGGCTGGATACTAGGGAGGATAGTCACATTGCAAGACTCTGTCAGGGGCCCTTCTCTCTTTCTGTTCTCTCTCAATAAACAAACAAACGAACGAATAAATATATGGAATAGGTCTGGTAAGGCTGCTGTCAAATTAATTTTTTTTTCCCCCTTGGACCAGTAGCTGACATGGTGGTTGGGACACTGGATTCACATGACTGACTCTGCAGTTTAAATCTGGCCACTCAAGGGACATGCTGGGCACATGTGCACACATGCCCAGAATGCTGAGCAAAGAAGGGATTGCAATGTGGCCATTACCACTGGGGAGCAATTCCTTACTTCCTTCTCTTTCTATCTCTTCTTTCTCTGGTAAGCATAAGTCCTTATGACAAAATCTAAGTAAATACGTAAATTGTTTCCTTTATATATGATAGAGTACACACGTGTGAGAGTGAGCAAGAGAGAGACAAAGAAAAAGCATTCTGCGGTTTCTCCTCATGCCGTGATTCAGTCCCTACAGTACTGAAATGTATCAGATCCTGGGCATGTATGCACATGTCTGGCATGTTTCAGGAGAATCAGGCCAAGGACTCTGTGGTCACCTTGGGAGATCTAGTTTTACTTGAGCAGCTCCTGATCACTGCACCACAGAGCCCAACACACCATTGCTGAAACAAAATAAAGTATTTGGAAGGGTGAACAGCTTACCCTAGAAACATTGCGGGTTTGTAAGAAAAAAAGAAGAAAAGTTAACTCTGCTTTTGAAGAAAACCTTCTCTTTATGATCCCACTTGAAAACAGAACACAGCAAAACACATGACAACCACAAAATATCCCTGGGTCAATATGACTTCAGTTCCAGAGGCCCCTCTGAATTCTTGATGGTATTGATAACTTAAAGGCTTATGCTATCCACTGGGAAGCAGTCATTGGCCAACCCCAAAAGCATTTCTAAAAACCCCACTGTAGTAAGAGCCAATCAGCAAACAGGCTGATTAAAAAGTTATAATCCTTGGAACCAGCAGTTAGCTTAATGGCTATGTCGCTGAACTCCCATGTAGTCGACCATGGTTTGAGTCCCGGACCCGGTGGCTTAAACTCACGCTGGGCGCATGTTCGTGCATGCCCAAGATCCTGAGAGAAAAATGGAGGAGAAGGGATTGTGGCATTGCCATCCCCCCTGGGGGGTGTCTCTGTCTCTCTCTGTCTTTCTGGCAAGTGCATGTGCCCTATATTAAAAAATCTCTCCAAATAATAATAATAATAATAATAATAATAAGTTATCATCCTTGTTTTGAAACTACTCCTACAAAGCACACATCTATTTTTACTGAGTTGAGTTACTGGCAACAACAGAGTTGTCTGACCTGTCGTTAGAACAACAGCAGATATTCAGATTTAAGATACTTCTGGGGAGGGAACCAGCAGTTAGCGTAATGGCTATGTCGCTGGACTCCCACATAATCGACCGCGGTTTGCGTCCCAGACCCGGTGGCTTAAAACTCACGCTGGGCGCGTGTGCATGCATGCCCAAGATCCCGAGAGGAGAATGGAGGAGAAGGGATTGCGGCGTGACCATCCCCCCGGGGGGTGATTTCTCGCTTTCTGTCTCTATGTCTCTCTCTGTCTGTCTGACAAGCGCATGCGCCCTATAGCGAAAATCTCTCCAAAAATTAAAAAAAAAAAAGAAAGAAAAGAAAAGATACTTTTGGGGAGCCAAAAACAGTGGAAACAAATTTTGAATATGGATAGGACAGACTGGGTATTCAAATAAATGATGATGATCAAAGTCCATTATTTGATGAGACTGACTGGTATCAAGCTGCTATCTAAGACACCGCTTCCCAGATCGCTATTCTTACTGCCTGGATCAATGATCTCAGCAGACAGGACAGCACATCATTGACAGGAAGCTAAATAAAGGACTGTTTTTGACACAAAAGTCACACTACATGCCAGATTTGTGATTCCGTTCAACTTGGGATGAGGTGGTTATATATGAAAGAGGCTACACGGCACGGGACACTACTCTTATCTGATCCTGAAAAAGTAACTACATCGCCCTTGTCTTTTCTTTTTCTTTTTCTTTCTTTTTTTCCCAGTTTACTTATTTATTTTATGAACTTGAGACAGAGAGAGAAGAGAATCAGAAACACTCTTAACAGGGTCCTATGTCCTGATTTCCCCACCCGAGACTTTCTAGCCAGTTATAATCATAAACCCACATGCCCAGCCTATAGAGATCTACTGGGGAACTAACCCCACTGTTTTCCAAATTTGCTTGAACAGTACATCACCACTTCACTACCAAACCTCAGTCCCTTCCACTCATCCAAGGACTCTCACTGATGTCTTACCACTGCTGACATGGTTGTTCTGATAAACCAACCAGCAGACCCAGGCTACAGCACTGCATCACTGGTGAATATATTGCCATTGTTTCCAACTTAGTAAATCATGTACAGTGCAACAAGGTGCATTTTTATTACAGAATCCATTCAGTTATGGGTCAATTGTGAAAGATTTGATGGCTGTCATATGATCTCTACTATCCAAAGACACCTAGCATTGTTGAGCATCTCTTAATAATTCCATACAGGAACATTTCTGACTCTTATTAGTCGAAAGATTATAATAATTTGATTATTGAATGTGCTGTCCCTGTAAGGAGAAAATCTCTTGGTCAATTAATTACTAATGATTGGGCTAAAAGAAGTGAAGTACAAAAAGATTTACTCTGAAAATTTAGGACTAAATTCCGACCACACCTGCACATGGTATGATTTATTTTCCTTAACAACGATCACAAGTCAAACAGATAAACATAACCTCCTGGGTGACAGCATAGTTGACAGAACGGTTAAGAAAGTCAAGTTTGGTTTTAGTTTATTAGCCTGGTTTTGAGAGTGGACAACATGGTCTGAGTAACAATGACAATGAACACTTGGTAGAGCACACTGTTGGTCAAGTTCCTTAACAATGGCCTACACAGGCCAAGGAGAGGGATTTCATTAATCTTTGTAAATTTTATTAAAATGCCTTTAACTCTCTTTAGGGAGCATTTATACGCAATAACTGAGTAAAAGTAGGATACTAGTGCAGATATGGTAGATGTATTATTTTGGAGATAATTTATAGCCATTGTTTAACACCTGAAAAAGCAATACATTGCAGCTCAAAGGTTAAAGAGAGGGGCTATGCATTCTTCCTGAGTCAAGTAGCATCATCAGTTTCAAAACCCTGTGCACATGCTATTATAAGAAATAATAATGATAATAATAGCAAGAAAGCCTCCATGAACACAGACAAGATGGATCTACTATGGCCATCACCAGTAGCTTCCAAATATGGAGCTCCCTAATACATGTTCAAGCATGCTGACCAGAACAACTTTGTCAAGTCTGATGGATGCAAATTCATATACATCTTTTAGGCCTAAGAAATGTTGGTTTATGATATATTCTCCTGTGGAGCTGCAATTACTCCTTGATATTCAACATGTGGCTTAACCATACCAATGACTGGAGATCCAAATCCAGTTTAAACATCAGCTTCTAAACTAACATGATCTACATCCCTTCAGGTCATATGAGTTGGAGTGAATCGGCTTTGCCTTTGGGGTTATCCACCATTCCCTATAATTTTTGGTAGTGGTGCAGAATAGCAGGTCAGTCTAAACTTAACTTACTTCCGTGTGTCATACAGGGTAATCTCGGCCCTCCCCACCCACATTTTCAGGTTTGGTTGTTTACTGTGTATTGGGCCGATGTCAGGGGAGGCCAAAGTGAGCCCAATACTTCAGTTTGTTCTCCTTCTACTGGCCTCTTTTTGTTCATTTTTGAATTTTTTTAATAGTAAAATCAATTAAATGATGTATAAAAGTAATTAAAAAGATTTAGTCCCGGTCTCTTTTGGGCACATTAATGAGTGGTTGATGAAATGACATACTTGGGATGAATTCAAGTTCATTCAAGAATCTGTCAGTATAAGGGGTGGAATTTTGGAAGGGGTAATCTGCTTTGTGATTTGTAGGTCCCTGTACCTTCCTGTGGGGAACACTAAAAATGAAGGCTCTGGCTGTTCCTTTGCCAACCCTTTCTCAGTTTTGGTTGTAGTATACAGAAGGCAGGCTTACCAATGGCTCTGTGGAGGTGTTGGAACCTCCAGGTTCATCATTCCTTATATATAATGCAAACCCACTGCAGGCACTTTTCTGCCTGAGACCTTTGGGGCTGCTGGGAGGATACAAGGAACTGACTCAAGACGGAACTCACAGTTCTTGCTGTGTCATAATTAATCAGAGCTTTATTTTTGATCCTGAGTGTGTTGAGTGTACTACCAGTGTACACAAAAGAATGATAAGTTAGCCTACAGAATACAATAGAGCCCTAAATACCTAGCTCTCTGAGAATAAAAATAATTATTAATAATTATTCTTTTTTTACATTTAGTCATCTTGTAAAACATGTAATGTGTGTTTCCTTATTTATCTCCTTTTTAAATGAGGAGAGAATTGAGACTACTAAGTGCCTAATACCATAATTAAACAGAATGTCATAGAATTTAACTGGGAGGGGCTTTAAGAAATTGTGTCATAGTGGCTTACTTTGTTTAGGTGATAATTGAATTGCAACTTAAATATAAGTGTAGAAAGAGCTCCTTCTGGGGTAACAATTTCCAAGGAAGAGAGCACAACATGGATGAAGCAGGAACATGTTGGCCACCTTGCAGAATAGAGAAAAGGAAAGAATTACTTAATGGGGACAAAAAGGTGAACAGTATTTTTATATTTTATTTTCAAAAGAACCTCTTAGCTATTGTGTGTGAAATGAATTTGTGGGGGATTAGAAAAAGGCTATTTTAGAGACTTAATTTAAAGAGTTTGCTTTGCTCAGTGGTAGATACAATTGAAACAGAAATGTTTAGAATAGCGTGTATTTTGGTGGTAGAAGTGAGAGAATACATCAATGAATCGAATGTGATATGAAGAAAAGAGAAATTAATGATTTGCCTGGAATGATTAGTTTAAGTGCATGGTTGAAAATTTATGTTATTTTATAAGTAGGTAAATCCAGAAGAGTAAGAAATGTGAAAGGCACAGATGAAAAGGGCTTTTGTTTTTGTTCAGGGTCTTGTGAGAATAAAGCTATCAAGTAATCAGCTAAAACTAATGGAAGATTTATTGCTGAGTGAAGCAAGCCAGGCTATGAAGCAGAGACATTGTATGTCTCCACTTAATATGTACCGAGTGCCCACACTCTATGACTAAAAGTGAATGGTTAAAGGATATAGAAACCCAGTAAAGGGTGAATACATACACTAGGCGCACGTGCCTAGTGTGAGTTTAAGCCACCAGGTCCGGGACTCAATCCGCGGTCGACTACATAGGAGTCCAGAGATATAGTCATTACATTAACTGCTGGTCCCGATAATGGAATATTCTTTTAAAAAGATACTTTTACACAGTCTCTGTTACTTCAGAGGATAATAATGAAAATTCATTAATAATGTTATGCACTCAGTACATAAATAATTTGTGCTGTGATTTGTCATTCATCCTACTGACGACCTCCTTCACTTTTTCCTTCATTGCCCAAGGAATACCAGATCATGTGCTGCCTTAATGCTGATCAGCGTCACTGTTCTTTGACCAATCGCATCCTGATTTGCTAAAAAGTATTATTTATTTAATTGTATTTATTATTATTATCATTTTATTTACTACAGGGGAAGAAAGAGTGAGAGGAAGAGAGAGAGAGAGAGAAAGCCAGCAGGTCCAGGACACATGCCATGGTTAGCCATGTGGAGTCCAATTACTTAACCCCAGTTGTTTGTTCTTAAAACATTTGTAAATAGATTGACCCAATCAAAAATCATTCTACATTTCCTAGGAATTCCAGAAAGTTTTAAAGTCAATGGCATCTTCATTTCAATTTGGTAGTTACACATAGTAGATAGTAGGTTTACCACATTTATTTTGTATGACGGCACTAAAAAAGGTAGAAAAGGAACCAAAATTGACGAGTGCAATTTTCTCAGAGGATATGCACAGAATTTCTGTGTCATTATTTTTTTTTCTGTTAAGTCATCTTGTAAAACATTTCATGTTTTTTTCACATCATTGATAAATAAGGTGTGGATCCTGACAGTAGCCAATGAGTGGCATCTTATTCTGCCTGCTCCAAAGCCTTTATTCTCCTCAGAAAAGTGTGTTTGCTAATTTGTATGGTTGGAGCACAAAACTTGTACTATGCAGAGGGGTGTAATTAATCACTGCAATGGACACCTGCCTTTGCTTTTAAATGGCATCTCACCTTACATATTTTTTAACCTCTTGGATTTTCATGCTTTCCTGTAATCACAGTAATAAGTTTTTCTGATGATGTAATAAGACACATTGTTTTGCCTACATGGCTATGAAATGGGGAACTTGAATGGATGTCAAGTCTCTTTCCTCCTCCTCATCGGAGCTATGATACTTTGAGATTCACCGGGAAGCAGAAGACTTGTTTTGCCATCACAGCACACTTCAGATACATGCTGAATAGTTAAGGCTGCAATTCCACACACTTCACAAGTTGTTCTTTCACTGCAGAAATCATTTAGGCTCTGTGCCACTGTCACTTGTATACTTTCATCTAGTAAATGGCATATCATTTTTTCCCCTTTCTCTGTGGAACAGTTGTTTTATCTATCACTATTCTTGCCTGCTCTTCCCATCATTATTTGATGTTGAAAATGCTATAGCTCATGGGTGACGGCATTTTTGCTACAAATACTAATGATTAAGAACAGGTGCTACATGTGTTCCTATTTGTCATTAGACAACCTTTATACTATTTAATGTAGCACCACATAATCCACTTTATTCTACCAAACCAACCTAAAATCTTTTAAGTATCTTAATAAACACAATTTTGTTAAATGACCTATGCTTACATTATATGCTGGGCATGAGATATTATAGTAATTTGTTACATCACCAATATTTTCAGTAGAATAGCATCTGTGATTGAAAATGATTGGTTTGTCTCTTTTTCAGAATTATCTAAATAGATTATATTGGGAGCAGGTGAATAAAACTATTAAAGCATTATGTGGCATTAGGGTAATAGATAATTGTTTGGATGCTTACATCTTGGTTGGACTATTAAATGCCAGAGGTACTGTGGGCCCACTAAATATAAATAAAAGAGCTGACTTCAGCTAACGACTCGCTTTTGAGCATGGTTCTTTGACAGGTTTTATTGGTAATTGAAAAAAATGGCAAAGCAATTTTATGACTGTGCTTGGAGAAAAGAGCCTAGTCCATAACAGAAATCAGCCAACAAAGCATTTTTGCTATGATTACTCCAAACCCCAGTGCGATAGGCCACTACATTTTTTAAAGTTTCCTTGTTATTTATTTATTTTTAAATTTCATTGGAAAGCATCATGTTCCACAGAAAGCAAGATACTGGCAACACATCCCTAATGAATCATTTAAACAGCTTAAAAAATAAAGGCCACAGGCCACCATTTAATTTAAATAACTTTCAACCACATCCAACATCAAGTTTGCTTTATTTTGGAGAGAAGGAGAAAGGAAAACAAAAAAAGAGAGATAATTTTCTGATAGGGGACAGAAAACATAAGTTGCTTTTTTGTCACTTTACTCTGGAAAAAAATATTTGGGAATGAAAAGAGAAACTTTGTCAGTAATATGTATATATTTTGCATACAATTAACCATTCTGTTATTAACATTAATTTAATATTTAGGGTGCATCTTGTGAACATAAGTTTTTGTTTCTTTGTGTTTAAGGTGTCTTTTTTGTTTCTTCTTTTTTATTTTTTTGTCATTGAGTGTATGCACACTCTAGAGAGAAAAAGACAGAGACACAGAGGGGAAAGTGAGAAATCACCACCCTGACAGGATGGCCATGCCACAATGCCATCTTTCCATTCTCCTTTGAGGATTTTGGGCAAGCAAGCACAAGCACACAGAGTGATTTTCAAGCTGCCAAGTCCAGGACTCAAACCTTTGTCGGCCACGGGGAGTCGAGCATATTAACCACCACTCCAAATGCTGGCACTATGAATTTAAATTTTAGACTTAATGACAGAGCATTTTTGCCTTTCTAAGGACTAAGCACAGTGTTTTACCAAAATATAAGAACTTTAAGATTTTACTTATGCCAATTCTTACTTAATATAGAATATGGTGAATCCTTTCAACCTACATTTATAGGATATCCACAAACATCATTTTTGGCCACACTTTTCTTTCACTAATATCCTTGCCATAGCAGAAATCATTTAGGCTCTGTGCCACTGTCACTTGTATACTTTCATCTAGTAAATGGCATATCATTTTTTCCCCTTTCTCTGTGGAACAGTTGTTTTATCTATCACTATTCTTGCCTGCTCTTCCCATCATTATTTGATGTTGAAAATGCTATAGCTCATGGGTGACGGCATTTTTGCTACAAATACTAATGATTAAGAACAGGTGCTACATGTGTTCCTATTTGTCATTAGACAACCTTTATACTATTTAATGTAGCACCACATAATCCACTTTATTCTACCAAACCAACCTAAAATCTTTTAAGTATCTTAATAAACACAATTTTGTTAAATGACCTATGCTTACATTATATGCTGGGCATGAGATATTATAGTAATTTGTTACATCACCAATATTTTCAGTAGAATAGCATCTGTGATTGAAAATGATTGGTTTGTCTCTTTTTCAGAATTATCTAAATAGATTATATTGGGAGCAGGTGAATAAAACTATTAAAGCATTATGTGGCATTAGGGTAATAGATAATTGTTTGGATGCTTACATCTTGGTTGGACTATTAAATGCCAGAGGTACTGTGGGCCCACTAAATATAAATAAAAGAGCTGACTTCAGCTAACGACTCGCTTTTGAGCATGGTTCTTTGACAGGTTTTATTGGTAATTGAAAAAAATGGCAAAGCAATTTTATGACTGTGCTTGGAGAAAAGAGCCTAGTCCATAACAGAAATCAGCCAACAAAGCATTTTTGCTATGATTACTCCAAACCCCAGTGCGATAGGCCACTACATTTTTTAAAGTTTCCTTGTTATTTATTTATTTTTAAATTTCATTGGAAAGCATCATGTTCCACAGAAAGCAAGATACTGGCAACACATCCCTAATGAATCATTTAAACAGCTTAAAAAATAAAGGCCACAGGCCACCATTTAATTTAAATAACTTTCAACCACATCCAACATCAAGTTTGCTTTATTTTGGAGAGAAGGAGAAAGGAAAACAAAAAAAGAGAGATAATTTTCTGATAGGGGACAGAAAACATAAGTTGCTTTTTTGTCACTTTACTCTGGAAAAAAATATTTGGGAATGAAAAGAGAAACTTTGTCAGTAATATGTATATATTTTGCATACAATTAACCATTCTGTTATTAACATTAATTTAATATTTAGGGTGCATCTTGTGAACATAAGTTTTTGTTTCTTTGTGTTTAAGGTGTCTTTTTTGTTTCTTCTTTTTTTTTTTTTTGTCATTGAGTGTATGCACACTCTAGAGAGAAAAAGACAGAGACACAGAGGGGAAAGTGAGAAATCACCACCCTGACAGGATGGCCATGCCACAATGCCATCTTTCCATTCTCCTTTGAGGATTTTGGGCAAGCAAGCACAAGCACACAGAGTGATTTTCAAGCTGCCAAGTCCAGGACTCAAACCTTTGTCGGCCACGGGGAGTCGAGCATATTAACCACCACTCCAAATGCTGGCACTATGAATTTAAATTTTAGACTTAATGACAGAGCATTTTTGCCTTTCTAAGGACTAAGCACAGTGTTTTACCAAAATATAAGAACTTTAAGATTTTACTTATGCCAATTCTTACTTAATATAGAATATGGTGAATCCTTTCAACCTACATTTATAGGATATCCACAAACATCATTTTTGGCCACACTTTTCTTTCACTAATATCCTTGCCATAGCTTTCTCTTTCCTCATTTTCTTTTTGCTTTACAGTAGGTCTTTCTTAACCAAAGGGTCTTCATACACCTCACTATTTACCTCAACTTATCTTTTCTTTCCACTCCAACCATCATTTTATAATCCTCTATTTCTCTCTCTCAACTTTATGTTATTTTCTTATTGATTTCCAAATATTTATCATACTTCTAGACTACAATCCCTTTTTCAGAGAGAGAGAGAGATATCTTTGCTATAAGGTGCATACACTCACTGGAGAGATAGAAAGAGATAGAGAAAGAGAAAGTGAGAAATCATTCCCCGGGGGGATGGCCATGCCACAATCCCTTCTCCAGTCTCCTCTCTGGATTTTAGGCATGCACGCACATGCGTCTAGAGTGAATATTAAGTCATCAGGTCTGGGACTCAGATTGTTGTTGAGTATGTGGGAGTCCAGTGACATACCATCTGCTGATCTCAAGACTACAATGTCTTTTAAAGTAAGTTATCATTTGAAAAACAATAGGAATTTAGCATAGGTTCACCTGTGTTTATTTTTATTTTTATTTTTTGCATTTGGTTTAGCTTTGCTGAGTGACAAACCATCCTACCATTTAGTGTTTGTGAGAACATCATCTCATTGCAGAAGTATCTCTTAGTAATGAAGGACTCATTTGCCTGCACTTAGTTGAACACTGTCCCACATCTAGAGCCCATCTAGCTGGGCTCAGCTCCTCTCTCAGGTTTATAAGCAGGAGTGATCAACAGGGCTTACTCTTTCCTGTTCTGTCTATAAATTACCTTTACCTAACTTAACAATACTAGGAGGGCCAGGCAATGGCATAGTGGAAGTACACTTATATTCACATAGAAAGGCCTCAGGTTCTTGTCTTGACATGTCCTCATACCTGCTGGGGGTAAATGTGCCTTTGATCAGGACTGACCGAGGCTGGGAGTGGAACACAGTATGTTGGTGATCTCTCTTGCTCTCTTATTGAATAAATAAATGCATTTTAACGTATATAAAATAATCGCTAAATGAAAATACCTTAGGTAAGAGAATTTTCATATGATGATTTATCCCTATGTTGATTAGCTATTTCCCCAAACATTTTTAAGAATTCCATGGTTTTTTTTTTTTTGAGAAGTTTCTCGCTAGAGGGCACGTGCACTCACCAGAAAGAGAGAGAGAAACAGAGAGACAGAAAGCAAGAAATCACCCCCCATGGGGGAATGGCCACACCGCAATCCCTTCTCCTCCATTCTCCTCTTGGGATCTTGGGCATGCACGCACATGTGCCCAGCGTGAGTTTAAGCCGCCGGGTCCAGGACTTGAACCTCAATCGACTACGTGGGAGTCCAGCGACATAGCCATTACGCTAACTGCTGGTCCCTTCCATGGTAATTTTTTTAGCTTTTTGTTTGTTTGTTCATCTGTACAACGTTCAAAAAGGAATATTTCTACTACAATGCATTTAAGTTTCTGTCACAACACCAACCACTTTCAACCACCGATTTCTATATTCATTTCTTCTATCTAGCAAATAATGTCAATACTCTGTGGATGTAAGCACCTACTTTATCATTCATGATTTGGGATTGATGGATTGAGATGAGCGAGGCTAAACTCAATGTGGGGGCTTGGTTTCAAGCTATGGTCCCATCTAGGCTTGGCTCTTCTTTGAGTCTGGATTCAAGCCTACTCTAATTAGGTTCAACCTGAGGCTTACACTGGATTGGGATAGTATCTCTGTGGAAATATCTAAATATCTTATGGAAGAGATAACAATATTAAAAGGAATGTGAAAACACACAAAAGTTTTCAAAGCCTAGCATTTAAGTTAGGTCACTTTCAGTATGAGCTACAAGCGACCGCTGGATAGATGGGCAACTAATACCAAGGGAAGAGGGCAGGAGGGCATAGCTTTATCTTAGGCAGATTTTTGAATATTAATTGGAAGCTGAGCTGCTGTTTAAATTGCAAGCAAAAAGGAATGTGTTTGGTATCTTTCTGGTATATTTGGATGTTCTCGATATTTAATTGCCAACTGTTATAATATAAGATAGAATGGTAATCCTTGCCTGAAAATGGTTGGTCTGAAGTTCAGGATCACATCAACAATTAAGTCACAGATCAGCAGAAATTTTGCTAAGGGTGTGCAGAAGCTGGAAGCAGTAGTAGAAGATAGAGATGATGAGCTACTCTAAGAAAATATGTGAAACCATGAACAAGGCCTGGGTCAAATGTAATGTACTGCTCAAATCTTCCTTGGGTTACTGAACTTATATTCTCAAGTTTATATTTTAGTGGATTTTGTTCTGTATATCTAAGTGGGAGAGATTTCCCTTTGGAAACCAGGAAACCAGGTAGTATATATCTACAGAATATTGACTTACGGTATGATTGCATGACATATACTTGGGGCTATCTTAATTTTCTGCAACAAAGTTAGCATGTTTTGCATAGGATATAGTCTATAATTTTGGTTGTCCGTGGGCAGCTACAATCAGCTCTCAGCTTAAAGGCCATGTTTGATTTTGTGATGAAGTTTGTGGCTAATATTGGAGTTCAATTTTTTTTTTTTTGAAAGGTTTTTGCTACAGGGCGCGAGCACCCACCAGAAAGACAGAGAGAGACATAGAGATAGAAAGTGAGAAATCACACCCCACCCTCCAAGGGGAATGACCACTCCGCAATCCATTCTCCTTTATTCTTCTCTCGGGATCTTGGGCATGCATGCACACACTCCCGGCATGAGTTTAAGTCACTGGGTCCGGGAACCGCGGTCGACTACATGGGAGTTTAGTGACATAGCCATTACTCTAACTTCTGGTCCTGAAATTCAACTATTTTTTGATGCAGATTAAAACCACAATGAGATACCACCTAATCCCTGTCAGAATGGTGAAGATTAAAAGTACAAAAAGTGATTAAGTGTTGGTAGGGTTGTGGTGAAAATGGAACAAATAGATCCAGCAATCCCACTTCTGGGTGTCTACCCAAAGGACAGGAAAATGTTCAGTCAGAAAAGCTCTTGCAAATCAATATTTATTGCAGCATTATTTATGATTGCTAGACGTGGAAACATCCCAAATGTTCAAAAACAGATGAATGGATTGAAAAATGTGGCACATATACTCTATGAAATAGTATTGAGTCATAAGAAACAAGACAACCCTGGCATTTTATAGAAAATGGTTGTAAATATAAAATGTGCAACTGAGTGAAATAGGAGAAAAAATAGAGAGGCATTATATTTGTGGGACACAGAAATGGTATATTACCTGCTGATGATAACATAACATGTGCCGGGGTCCAGCCTCGGCGTGGGTGGGTCATCTCGACGGAGGCGGCGCTGGAAAGAAAGGAAGACTAAGGCCTCCTGCCTTTTCATGCACGTCCTCAGCCGGACACTCCCAGAGATCGCTCTCTGAGGAGTGACAACTGCTAGGAATCATCGCGCCTCTTTATTGAAAATGTGATACATGCAAGTAAATGGGTGAGGGGCAGTAAAAGATTTACTCTAAGGAACCGGAACCGGGTATACAAAGCATGGAAGCAATAATTATAAAACAAACTGTTTGTCTTGTCAGATCAGGTAAAGTCAATCACAGTTCTCAGGATGAGGAAGTCCATTTGTCTGTTGTATCTTCTTCTTAGATCTTGATTACTGGGAAGA
>NW_006159523.1:488682-489047 GCF_000334495.1 Tupaia belangeri chinensis | reverse complement strand
CTAGCCTTAAACTAACTTAGTCTACATATGCTTCTAATGCTAATTTGGTTTATACTAACTTAATCTGTATGTTAATTTTGGCTTAAAAACAGACAGGTGGGGGAGTCTTAAACTTCCTGATTCTCCTGTCAGTCTTAGGGAACCACATTCCTACAAGATCACTAATTGGCTTTATGGTAATGGTTGGTATATCTTACTCTTGCAAGATACCGTAATAACAGTAAAACTCACGGCAGAGAAATGAGCTATAGGCCAGTAAAACGACGCAAGGAGAGTTAGTCAACCGCTGGCCTGGTCTTGCCGGTTCTTCCGAGCCAGGCCATGGGAGAGAGCCTCTTGACCAGCTTGTGTTTTCTGCATGGCCC
>NW_006159523.1:473197-488363 GCF_000334495.1 Tupaia belangeri chinensis | reverse complement strand
TCTCTGTCTCTCTGTCTGTCTGGCGAGCACACGTGCCCTATAGTGAAAAACCTCTCCAAAAAAAATAATAATAATGAAAATTTAAAAATAATAATAAAAAAGAGGTAATAGATCCCCTCAGAAAATACATGACTGGTAACAAAATCACTATTATTTAGGCTCTGATTTTTAGAGCAGTCTCCATTAGAAAGATCTAAAGTTTAATTCACACTCTTTAAAACTGATAAAACTATCTTCCCTAAATCACAAACTGTTTTGATTTCTAAGTAATCACTTATATCTGTGTGCAAGCTTATCAAGTAAGCAGAGATATCCCTATATCCCTCTCAATTCACCAGTGATTAACAAACACTTTTTTTTTTTTTCTGGAGAGAATTTTGCTATAGGGTGTATTCGGGATATCCCTATATCCCTCTCAATTCACCAGTTGATTAACAAACACTTTTTTTTTTTTCTGGAGAGAATTTTGCTATAGGGTGCATTAGCTCACCAGAAAGGAAGAGAGAGACAGATAGACAGAAAGCAAGAAACCACGCCCCAGGAGGATGGCCACACAGCAATCCCTTCTCCTCCATTCTCCTCTCAGGATCTTGGGCACGTACGCACACATGCCGGACTTGAGTTTAAGACACGGGGTCTGGGACTCGAACCATAGTCAACTACATGGGAGTCCAGCAACATAGCCATCAATGCCATCTGCTGTTCCCAACAAACATAAATTTTAAGATCCAATAATCTATCTCTTACCATTTTCCATATTTATATAAAAACAGATATTCTAAATGAGAATTTTTTATTGAATTTGATCACAGTACATTTTTACAATATACAAACTGATTTTTTCCCAGCATGAAAATAGTGCATATCATAAAGTCAAAGATATTACCATACACATCATCATCAACAGATAACTTTTTTTAATTTTTGTATCTGTTTAATGTTTTTTTCTTTTTTCCTAATCACCTTTCTCTCACCCCTTATCTAGCCCTTTTTATACTGTCCCTAGTATCTATAGTTTTACCTTCTTGATATTAAATCTTCCAATCCCTCAGTTTCTTCCACAGGGTGAAGATATTCAGTATATATTGAGTGAGGACATACAATGTCTCTCATAATCTGGCTAGCTTAGGTCAGCATTAAATTTTCCATTTTTGTCTATCTTGTATCAAATTTCAAGTCTACATAGAAAATTAACTACTAATATATTTAACATTAATTAGTACTAGTGACCCAGGCACTGTGATGGTATTTTCTATGACTTATGTCATTTAAAAACAAGTCCATGAGATGATCGATTCTTTTTGTACCTCTGTTTTACAATGACTGTATTGCGACTCGAGAAAATTAAGTATTATAGAGTCAATGCACTTTTGATTAAAATAAATGTAGTATGGATAGAGAAAAATGTAATCACTGAGAAGCCAGAGATATAGTTCTTTACAACACATGATAGAGGACATGCAGTCTGAGAAACTGCCATAAAATTAGACCCAACCTCAATACATCATGGTCACACAGAAAAAAGAAATGTAGTACTTATTACATTTGAGAGAATCCCAGAAAGCAGGCCAGACCAAAAATTTATTGTTAAGTAGGTTGGGCAAGTATTGATTAAATTAACTCATATTTTCTACAGAACAAGTGCACATGAAAGCATGCTTTATGGAGACATCACTTAAGTGAGGAAATAGGTGTCCTTAGAGAAATTACTGATGTGAGAAAGGGCACATACAAGATGAGTCTGTAACATCTTACAGTTCTAAAGAACAACAAAAACTTAAAATATGGAGACCAGCAGTTACTGTAATGGCTATTTCGCTGAATAGCCATTACAGTAGCCGATCGCATTTTGAGTCCTGGACCCAGTGGCTTAAACTCACGCTGGGTGCGTGTGTGTGCATGCCCAAGATCCCAAGAGGTGAATGGAGGAGAAGGGATTGTGGTGTGGCCATCCCACCTGGGGGATGATTTCTCGCTTTCTATCTCTCTGTCTCTCTCTATCTTTCTGGTGAGTGCATGCACTCTATAGCAAAAACCTCTCAAAAAAAAAAAAGAAAAAAACACTTAAAATATGAATAAGGGATAAAGGACCAAACTGAAAGTGACCTCAATGGAATAGTTTGACGCAAATCAGTGAAGCATTATTGGATTAACAAAGGTATTAAGCAAATATTTGTAAGTCATATTGGTAAATACAAATGAATGAACAAACAAGTTTGGGAAAATAAACAAGCTTCCCATGCAGAAGTCTGTAGTTTATATAAATATTTTCCTTCAAGCAAAACTGTCCAGTTATACATGGGCTGTGCAAAGTGATCTCCTCTGAGAGTACAGTATAGAAAGTGAGAAAGGAAATAACTTCACAGTGAAGAAACCCGGCTAATCCTACCTCTGTCAGGGATCAGAGGAACATCCACAGTCACAAATAGTGTTGATAGTCAGCACCATTGTTACGACTTGTTGAGGATCACAGGCTACCTTTATGATCTACCCCACCCCCCGCAAAAGTCATAATCTCAGTTTAATCATGGAAAACATAGGCAAATCCTACAGCAGCTCATTCTGTAAATACCTAATCATTATTCCTCCAAATCATTAAAATTTCACAAAAAAGAAAAGTGAGGACCTGAAATAGCCAAGAGAAGCGGAAAGATGCATGACAGCCAAATGTCATGCAATTTCTGGTCAGAATCCTGGAACAGAAAAAGGACTTCATTTTTCTACTTTTCTATGTTTTCAAATATGTCAAAATAAAAACATAAAGTGAAAAGCCTTGTCATTAGATATATACCCATGTCCTGTATCATAAAGCAGTACAGTATGGTATGTATTCTCATTTAAGGGGGATACAGTCTTTTTATAACTTGTCCTGATTCTGTGAATACTCTCTGAGACTTTGTCGTGATTTAAAAATTCAAAATCCTTACTTGATATTTTAGAATAACCAATTAGTTATTATGTAACATATTTTAAACGTCTGCGATACTTCAAGTTTGTCAAGATCCTCTTGTTTTTTAAAGCAGGATATTTTCTGGGACCAGTAATTGGCATAATGGTTATGTCGCTAGACTCCCATGTAAATGACCGTGGTTCAAGTCCCGGACCTGGTGGCTTAAATTCACATCAGACACATGTGCATGCATGCCCAACATGTGGAGAGGAGAATGGAGAAGAAGGGACTGCAGCATGGCCATCCCTCCTGGAGGGTAATTTCTCGCTTTCTGTCTCTCTGTCTTTCAGGTTAGCACATGCTCCCTTTAGAAAAACCTCTCCACAAAGAAAAAAAAAAAAAAAAAGACAGGATAGTTTCTATTATTTCATTATTATTCCATAAGAATGGAAGCTCCAGGACAGCTGGTGCCATAGTGGTAACGGTAGCTGAGTATCACATGGTCAATGGTGTGATTTGAATCCCAAGTCCAACAGTTTGATAAACATGCTGGGCACGCATGCATGTGTGTCCAAAATCCTAAGAGGAAAATGGAGAAGGGGTTGTGACCATCCCCCATAAAACGGTGCCTTTTTTACTTCCACTTCCTCTCTCTCTGGTTGAGTGCACATGCTCAAATAGCAAATTAAATGAAAAAAAGAAGAACCTCACTCATATAATAGCATACAACAAAAATTATTGGCAAAAGAAAAGATGAGTGTTTCATTTAATTTACATGAAACTACTAAAATTGCACTGAAATAATATTGAAAAGAAGGACATCACAACAGCATGCATAAAAGAGTTATGCTTTGTTTGAAGAGATAATGACACATTCACAGGGGAAAAGTTAGCACATCTGAAAGTCTTTATTTAAGTTACACCAAATTCTGAAGAGGGGTATGATTTTTAAATCCCTTAATTTCTAATGCTGCCTGTGATGTTTGCTATTTTATGCTTAATATCTAACAGAATATCTGACCCCTTCGTTCAGTGATTTGTTGAACAACCAAAAGGACATAAAAGCAAAAAAAAAACAAAAACTAGTATCCCTTGCAATATGTGAGTTTGCAGCAGTAATGAATTATATTTTCTAACTTTTAATATTCATCTTCATTTAAGAGACATAGAGATTATTTATTCTTTATGCTCTGTATGTATTTTAAGTCTTAATGAAGCAAAATAATTTATAAAACAGATGAGGATAAACTTAACTCAAAAGTCTAGATTCTAATTACTACTTCATCAATGACAAAGGTTAACAAACATTTTCTGGAAGGGTCTGGCTAATAAATATTCTCAGCTTTGGGACATGAGCTGGCTTCTTTTTTTCTTTACTTTTAATTTTTTTTTTTTGAGAGGTTTTCGCTATAGGGCGCGTGTGCTCGCCAGACAGACAGAGAGAGATAGAGAGACAGAAAGCGAGAAATCCCCCCCCCCCAGGAGGGATGGCCGCACTGCAATCCCTTCTCCTCCATTCTCCTCTCGGGATCTTGGGCATGCACGCACACGTGCCCAGCGTGAGTTTTAAGCCACCGGGTCCGGGACGCGAACCGTGGTCAACGACGTGGGAGTCCAGTGACATAGCCATTACGCTAACTGCTGGTTCCCTTTTAATGAGTTTATATATTACATTCAATCACGTATGTCTTTACAGTGTGTAACATTTCTTTTCTAGCATGATTACCATACACATCAGTAAAGACATCACTATCCACATCATCATCAGCAAATAGTTTTTCTTTTTTTCAGATTATTATCATTATTATTTTTTGTCCTTCCTATTTTTTAAACATTTAATCACTATACATCATGTGGCTTGTAAAGAGAATTTACCTAACATGAAATACTTCTCAGACCATGCCCACTGAGAATACTACACTTGTTATCATCGACAGGTAATAAACTGTTTCTGAGTCCCACAAATGTCATGGGTAGTTTTTCTCCTGTTTTCCTTCTCTATACTCTTCTGTTCTCCCCCTCCTATCTGCCACCAGCTGGTTTCTGTAACTGATAATAAACTCTGTCATTTTAATAACAAAGCAACCTTAGACATTATGTAAACACAGGTATAGCTGTGTTCAAATCAAACTGTAATGAAGAAACCAACCCACAATCAAATTAATTGGATGAGGTCCAACCTAGGTGGGACAGTCCACAGTTTACTAGGTTGCACTGCTGGAGGACACATTGCTGACCACAGGTTTGGATCCTGGGTGGGCCTGAAAACATGTTAGGCAGGTACCAGGGTGCTCAAGATCCTGTGGGGCTGGAGGGCTGGTGAAAGGTGATTGCAGTGTGATGAGACCTTGTTGACAGTGCTTCTCTCTCTCTCTTTCATATTATTGCACGAGGGTGCACATGCTCTGTATCTCACACACAAAAAAACAGAAGCCAACAAAAAGGCCCACCCTTTGGAGTTTGCTGGCCTCTGATCTATATTATGTTTATTAATCTAAAAAACATTGGATTTATTTAATTTTATGAGAGAGAATATTTCTCTTGTTTTCAATTCTATGGAAGTATAATCGACGAATAGAGGTTCTGTATATTCATAGTGTATAGCATTATGTCTATACACACACACACATATATACATACATATATGTATATGTATGAAGTTTTCATTTATAGATATAGATAAATACATACCTATCTCTATCTATCTATAGTAAAACGATTACCACAGTCAAACTAAATAACATTTCCATCACATCATACAATTATCTGTGCTGGTTGGAGGTGGGGAATGAAAATACTTCAAATCTCTCAGCAAATAAAGGTATGTAATACATTATAATTAACTAAATTCTCAATCTTGTACATATACCTTCAGAACTTGTTCTCCTTAAATCTACAAGTTTTTATTGTTTGACCAGCTTCATTCATCATTTCTCCACTCTCAAGGCTTATGTCATGGTCCTTCCTTTCTCTGTTTTATGAATTTGACTTTGACTATTTTAGTTCTGTGTATAAGTGAGATTATGCAGCAGTTATCTCTGTGTCTGGTTTAGCACACTTAGTGTAATTCTTCAAGGTCCATTCAAATTGCTGCAAATAGCAAAGGATTTCTTCTTTAAAGCATTTAAGTTGTTTTGATAATGGCTATGGTGATTAATACTGCAATAAACAGGGGATTGGAGATACAAGGACACTTCAAAAGGTTCAAAGAAAATAGAATTAAAGTATGAGTTTATTTTGGGGTAAAAATTTTGGAAATTTGTTTATAGTTTTATGTAATAATATGGAGTTTTCTATGAAATTTTGGAATGTTTCTAATACCTCTTTGACATTTTCATTTTATTTCTTTTGTATATATACTTAAAAGTGAGAGTACTGGATCATATAGAAGTTGTATATTTAATTTTCTGAAGAGATGTCGTACATTTCCCATAATGGTTACACCGATATATTTCCCAACAATTCATAGGCTTTTCTTTACTCCACATCTTTGCCCTCACTTGTTGTCTTTAGACATACTGGTAAAGGTCATCCTAACAGGTGTAAGGTGATATCTTACAGTGGTTCGGAGTGCCTTTTCTTGAGCACCTTGTCATATACATGCTGGCCATTTGTGCTGGAACTTTTACACAATTCAATTCAGAAGATTAAACATTCAGACTCGAGAAATATTCAGACAAGAACCTGTTTTAAAACTGAGAAGCCATTCTAAAGCTGAGGTGTGTCCTAACCTGTTCAGGGAAGCTATGCTCTAAACTTCATCTTCTAGACTCCTGAAATATTCAGAGAATTGAAAGAGAGATTTTGTCACACAATGACCAGAAACCATGCAGAGTCACAAGAAACATGAGAAACCAAAAAAATATCTCTGTCCTAAGGCAAAAGAACAATCCCTCATCATCCATAGACAGTACAGTAGAACTAGTGGGAATGTCTGATAGAGAATTCACAATATTCATAGTGACAAAACGAAAAAAGATGCAAGTGTTGAGAGATAATGAACTCCAAAAGATGCAGGAGAAAAGAGACATTGAGTTCAAGGAGGTGCTGAAGTTCTTCCATGACCTGAAAGAGGAAATACACACCATAAATAAGAATCAAATGGCACTATTAGAAGTGAAGGGTGCCATTCAGAAAATCAAAACCTCCCTCGAAAGTATTAAAAGCAGATTAGTCCATGCAGAAAACTGAATCTCAGATGTAGAAGACAAAATCTCTGATCTAGAAAAACAAACAAACAAAAAAACACTGAGAAAATACCCCCTAAAATGAGAATACTATACAAGAAACACTAGACTGCATTAAGCACTCAAACATCTGGATAATCAGTATCCCAGAAGATGAGGAAACTAATAATAGCATTGATAATCTATCCCATGAAATCTTGGAAGAAAATCAAATCTGGAGAGGCAATTAAATATCCAGACCTAAGAAATGCAAATGACTCCTAATAGAATCAATCCAAGAAGACCTTCTCAAGGCACATCATGGCCAGAATGGCCAAATCTACAAATACAAGATACCAAAATTAGCAAGAGAGAAATGTCAGGTTACTTATAAAGGTTATCCAATCAGGCTAATCTCTGACCTCTCATCAGAAACAATGTGAACAAGGAAAGAATTGGAAAATATATTTAAAGTGTTAAGTGAAAAACAGTTTCAACCAAGAATACAATACCCAGGAAGATTATCTTTCATATGGGAAGAATAAGAACATTCTCAGATAAACAAGCCCTGAAAGAATTTGCCAATAGCAGACCCACTCTTTAAGAAGTTCTGAAAGGAGTGCTCTACCAGGAAACTAAAGACACATGAAGAAATAAGATAAGAGGAAACCTAGAAAATGACCAATTGACAAATTTAATGCTAGGGACAAGAAATATCAATAATAACATTGAATGTTACCTTCTAGGATTTAAATGGAAAGACTGGACCACAGCAACACTGCATATTCAACAGAAGAGAATTTGAATGTAAGACTGAACTGGTGAAATAGAATTTTATGACTTTTGAGTAAAACATTACTGATCTTTTTTTACTATGCTTTGTTTTCCCAATTTAAGCATTTTACTTTCTTCTGAGTTGTTGATAGGTTCAGCAATTTGTTAAAATATTTTTCTTGCTTGTTTCTTTAAATGGAAACATAAGCTTTTCTCCCATCCTGATCCCTTTGGAATTGGAAAATATTTGGGAGTATTCTTATTTTGTGGCAGAGTGCTGTTTGTATAAGTTTAATAATCTTTATTACATTAAATCAGAAAGTGGAAATACTCATTATTGGACAGGGCTTTGACTGGAATTTCATATCTGAATATCAATCAGGAAACTATGAAACTAAGGTGGATCTTAAGTAAGCCAACAGAAGCTCTTAGAAAGATGGCCTGGCACCATAAATAGTTCTGTCTGGCATAGAGGATTAGAGAAGTATATGAAATAATTTATGGGGAACCAGCAGTTAGCGTAATGGCTATGTCACTGGACTCCCACATAGTTGACTGTGGTTCACATCCCGGACCGGGTGACTTAAAACTCACGCCGGACGTGTGTGCGTGTGTGCCCAAGATCCCGAGAGAAGAATGGAGGAGAAGGGATTACAGCATGACCGTCCCCCCTGGGGGGTGATTTCTCGCTTTCTGTCTCTTTGTCTTTCTCTGTCTGTTTGGCAAGTGCACACGCTCTCTCTCCAAAAAAAAAAAAAAAAAAAACTTATAACATAAAAGAACCTGGACTTTTCCAGCCCAGCATTGTAATCAGTAGAGACTGCAAAAGAGCAACCACACCAGAGGATTATCTTGAGAAAGACATTAAAGGAAGAAAAAGAGACTGGTCTTTGCTAGCAGATGGTCTATCACAGAATACTTGGTAGGCAGGGCTGAATTGAGAAGGTTTATGTGTGACTTCTGTGCTCAGCGATTGCATTTCAACAATTTGAGTAGCTGACATGTAAATATTTTCACAAAAATATTGAAAAACACACTATCTCTGTTGTTATAGAGTCACAAATGAAATTATACAATATAAAAAAATCTCAATTTAAAAATTTATAAAGGACCTAAAAAGAGATTTTTTTTTCCAAAGGAAGAGGGTATATTTCTCAGTTTAAAAAGTCAACGTGTCTTTATATGTTAAGGTTAATTGAGAACAACAAAATCAAGAGCCATTTAACCATATATCAAATGTTCAGAGATGCTTTTCTTGAATATGACATCATAGTGTTGTCATTGCTGCATTTTTCTAGCACAAAGTCTACCTTGTTTTTCCTGAGGGGAGTGAGTGACTTGATTTCCTCAAAGTTTTATGAAGACAGCTCAGGATGCGCTAAGATGATGTGATATTGAGGGTACGCCCAAGGAAGATGCTGACACATCAGAGTGGTGATGTCTGTGGCCTGTTGACAAGTCACTGGTTGGAGAATGAGAAGTGGCTCCCTGTTCTTCTCACCTCCTGTCACAAATATACAGTGACTTAAAAACAAATTAGCTTATACACTAAATTTACAGTTAGCTGCAGATCGCATTTGACCTCTGCTTCTGCTTCTCTATACAATCAAAACCTTTCAACTTTTACTTATTTTCCTTACAGTTTATAATATCTACTCTCCAGCACAATACACTGGTATTCTGATCCTGATTTCTGGGCATTTGACTCAGATTCGTTTTCCACACTTCAGATAAATTCATAATAATCTGTTTCCTGGGCTTTACCTCCAACTTACTGTAATTTTCACATTTGTTATTGCATCTCTATTGATGTTTTGGTGACTATGTCATTAATTTTTTCAGCATTTTATTTGAAAAGTCTTAGATTTCTTTACCAGTTGTTAAAATAAATAAGCTGTATTGATCAGTGAATTACTTTTACAGGTAAGTATTATCTGTACACTAGACATTGGCAGTCTAAGAACAGACTTAGTCTAACTTAAGTGGGAGTCAGCAAAGTATAATAGGTAGAAGTTTCATAACTATCAAGTATTATTTCCTGGGAACCAGCAGTTAGCGTAATGGCTATGTCGCTGGACTCCCACGTAGTCTACCGCGGTTCGCATCCCGGACCCTGTGGCTTAAAACTCATGCTGGGCGCGTGTGCGTGCGTGCCCAAGATCCCAAGAGGAGAATGGAAGAGAAGGGATTGAGGTGTGACCATCCCCCCTGGGGGGTGATTTCTCACTTTCTGTCTCTACGTCTCTGTCTGTCTGTCTGGCGAGCTCACGTGCCCTATAGCAAAAACCTGTCCAAAAAAAAAAAAAAAAAAAGTATTATTTCCTAAGATGCCACCTCTTTATAAATTTTAAAGCTGTTTAGAAATTTATACTACTCAAATCAATTTAGTGATTTCTTTGCATAATATAATTAAAAACTCGTTAACTTGCTTTTGTTCCCCAGAGTATCTTTCACTGATTTTATACTATCCAAATTATATTCATTCTCATGTGGCTACCACTTGGTAATTCTAGGTTTGATTTGAAAGCATATCCCTTGGAAGCTATACCATTGTAAAAAAAAAAAAAAATTACCCCTTTGTATATTGTCAAACTCTTACAAAGTTTCTTACAAAGTTTCTTCTAGTTTCAGTGCACAATGAAGCTTGCATTTGTATATGTGTAGATATAAATCCGTCTGGCCGAGGGCCCCTATAACAAAACCCTCGCCAAAAAAAAAAAAAAAAAGTATTATTTCCTAAGATGCCACCTCTTTATAAATTTTAAAGCTGTTTAGAAATTTATACTACTCAAATCAATTTAGTGATTTCTTTGCATAATATAATTAAAAACTCGTTAACTTGCTTTTGTTCCCCAGAGTATCTTTCACTGATTTTATACTATCCAAATTATATTCATTCTCATGTGGCTACCACTTGGTAATTCTAGGTTTGATTTGAAAGCATATCCCTTGGAAGCTATACCATTGTAAAAAAAAAAAAAAATTACCCCTTTGTATATTGTCAAACTCTTACAAAGTTTCTTACAAAGTTTCTTCTAGTTTCAGTGCACAATGAAGCTTGCATTTGTATATGTGTAGATATAAATAAAAGTCAAAATGTTACAATATAAGGGAACAGTATTTACGTATTTTACATATTGTCTAATTTCAGCTACTAGTAACTTATGTACTTAATATAACTCTTTTCATTTAAGTAAGAATACAGACAACTCCCGCAACATAATAAATTTGTCATAGTGTGGAAATCAGATCCTGTATTAAAATTTTCACAATTTCACTGGCAACACTGGCTGGTACCAGCAGATGCATTTAACTACCAACTACCAAATTAAAATGTACATTCTTCATTACAATCACTGATACAATCTTTTTAAGTTTCTCCATTGTTTTTGTTAGGGAGAAGAAAGAGAGATGGGGAGAGAGACAAGTTATTCGACAAAGTTCCATACTGTAATCTACTCTCAGCCTCAGCAAGTTAACACGCATAATGTGTGTGCCCAGTGTGTTCAAGGAGGTCTCAGGATGTGACCCTGGACCTTCCACTACAACTCGAACATCATGAAATGTTCTTGGGACCAGCAGGTGGTGTAGTGCTTAAGGTGCTCCATTCCAACATGGCTCACTGCAGTTGGAGTCCTGGACCCAGTGGCAGCTTGAAGCCCGCACCAGACATGGTATGTGCATGTGTGCTCAAGGTCCTGAGAGGAGAGTGGAGGAGAAGGGTTTGTGGTGTGGCCACCCCCTACCAGGGTTGATTTCTCGTTTTCTGTCTCTGTCTCTGTCTCTCTCTGTCTCTTCAGTGAGCACACAAGTCCTATAGCAAAAGTCTCTCAGTAGAAAAAAAAAGTCACACATAAGGTTTACTTTTCAAAGCAAAACCATATAATATTAGTGTCCTTTGTATTGCGTTGGTATGATAGTTGTATATTAGGGGTTTAGAAAATGTGAAAAACAAAATATTTTCTATACATCTTAATAAAATGCTTTTAAGCATGGTTGATTTGGGAAGTTCTTTTTGTTTTGTTTTTTGTTTGTTTGTTTGTTTGTTTTATTTTTTTCTTTTCTTTAAATTTATTTTTTACATTAATTCACTATACATCATTACAGCATACAAAATGAATTTTCCATCCCAAATACACTGTAATTGGCCCAGTCAAGCACATCAACATATGTGTTATCAACAAATAATTTTCCATTTCTTATGTCTTGTATATTTTGCTTTTAATTTGCCATCCTTGATTCCCTAAAGCAGATAAATATTTTCACAACTGAAAAAAGTATAATCTATGCCTCTTAATGAATATTTCACCTCATATATGATAAAGTTCTATGTTCTTCTATTTGAAAATTATCTGAAAAACAGATAAATTCATTATGCTATATGTATTACAACATGCAGACATTCCACACCCTTTTATTTAAAATTGATCTAAAGGAATAGGTAAGATATGCATTATGCCCTGTGTACTGCAATTTTTTATAGTGATATCCTCAAATAATAATATTGACCAAAGGCTCTTAATTGTGTACATTATTATCTGGCTACAGGTAATGCAATCATAAGCAATAACATCCAAATAGTATAAGTCTGTAACTCTACAAAATACCCTAACAATCTTCTTTTGGAAGTTTTTGATGCATATACCACCTTAACTCATAAACTCAACATTAGGCACTTTATACCATGATACTTAATTTAAGTCCTCTAAGCACAAACTCAAAATTGTTTGTGGAAAAATCACAAGTAGGGTATATATTTTCAAATTTATTTATGAGAAAAAAGTCACTTTTTTTTTTAGTTGACTATATTATGATCAGCATGCTATCAGCAGTTTACATATAATGTGTATTTCTAATTGAAAATGTAAGGAATGAACTGAAACTCTAAACTTTATTTTGAAACTTTCTTTAACTTTGAAGCATATTCCCATTATTCCAATGAGGATAGATTCATATTAACATTCTAGCCCATTTTCGTCCTTGTAATGAGCCTAAAATAGCTGCCAGCTTGCAGTGCTGGAATTAATGATAATTAAATGTAACACAAAATGTATTTCCATATTTTGTATTGCTCAAATGATTTCATCTCAGATGTAGTATGATTCTTTTTAGAGATGACTACTTCTATTTAATCTCTTTTCCAATTTTAATTTGAATTTCATATTGTTCCTGACTGTTTAATGAATATTTTGGGAGATGGCCATAGTGTTGTTAATTATACTGGAGACTGAGTATAATTAATTCTTTTGGACCCAAAGTCAGCTAGTTAATCGATTTCTGATGAAACTGGAGATTAAACACAGATAGTTCACCTCTTCCTTCATTCATTTTAATTCTTCTCTCTTTCAGTTCAATCAGATTACTTTGGGAAGTCATTGCTAGCAAATCAATTGTGAAGCTGTTTTGGACATTATCCAGATGTTAATAGATGGCTGATCTTTTTCCTAAAGCTACCTTGATATTGATTTCTGAAAAATAAAGAATTTTTTGGTGTTAGTTATGGGGAGGAAAAGCCACCATTATCACTTATAGTTCATATTTAAGTAATTTATAATTGTCAATTAACAATCAACTTATGTAATTACACATACAAAAGTTGTTGGCATGATATTGCTAATAATTATTTAAAAAAAAAAAAGAGAGACGAGGGTTCTCTCTATCCACAAGTGTGCATCCTACTGTATAATTGGGGACCAGAACTGATTCCTAGAACATTGTTGTGCTCTTAGTGTTGCCAAAAAATGCAGTAGTGCCTTCGGCAGTTCATTTTTCCAGTGCTAGGCATGAAGACATTCTATTTTGATTCTGTAACATGCTCTAAAAATTAAACAGGGTATAATATATATTAACTAATGAATTAACACCATTCTGAACACTGAAACTATTTAGTTAGAGAGCAAAGCTTCAAATTGTTCTTCATGTTTTCTATATTATTAAAGATAAATTTTTAGTATGTTCTACAGAATATATTACAATATCTTAAGAGTGATATCCTCAAATCATATTGACCAAAGGCACTGAATTTGGTCTATTATTATTTTATACTCAATCAATTTATGTTACTTCAGTTTACAGCAATAAAATATGTTAGAGATTCTCGCCAACATATTTGCAAATTGATTCCTTTGTATATATCTATTAGCTTTATAAATTTTGATTTGCTCCCAAGAATTATAGACAGGCTTTGTTAACCTTATAATCCAACATTAATTACACAGATACTTTTTTAGTTTATATTATGTTACTAGAACAGAATGTGACAGATGGAGAAGTTTATAAAGAACATAAACTTATTTCTTGCAGTTTTAGAGGCTGGGAAGTCCAAGGTCAAGATTTGGTATCTGGTTAAATCCCAGTCTTCACTTCCAAGAGGGTCCTTTGAAAATTAGCTTTTCCCGGGAGCAGGGAAGAGGAACACTCTTTTTCACATGGCAGAAAAGTGAGAAAAGGCAAAATCACTCCCATTAGCACATTTTTTTAAAATTTGAAGTTCTTTTATGCATTCAATCATGTTATTTAGCTTGCAAAATGACTATTCTAACATGTATACATTTCTCCCCAGTCCAGTTGATACCACTATAAAGTTATCGTCAACAGATAATACCCTGTTTCTTTGTCCCATTAGTGCTTTAACTCTCTATTTTTCTCCTTAATGTTCTTCCTCAGACTCTGCTCCTTCACCCACCCTCTTCCCACACTGTATCTGGTATTCACAACCATATACTGTGTTTCTATATCCTTTAGTCATTCAGCTTTGGTCATAGAGTACAGAGTATCCATAAATACTTTTATAGTGCTTCTCACGAGGACTCTACCTAAACACTTCCCCTTGGGCCCCCCCTCCCAACACTGTTGCATTGGTGACTGAGTTTCAAGTTGGAGTTTGGAGAGCACAGAAATATTCAAATTATACAAGATGCCATCCTTTGTGCTATGATAACTGAACTTGTAATTGTTCTACTATACTTTACTGATGACGACACAATATTTACAAGACTTTTAAATATTTTCAAATATGATTTAAAGGGGTCAGCAGGTGGATAGTGGTTGAGGTACTGGGCTCTCACATGGCTAGCTGCAGTTTGAGTCCTAGGTCCAGCAGCTTGAAACTCACACCAGGTGCATGAGTTTAAGCCACGGGGTCCGGGACTCGAACTGCAGTCCACTACACGGGAGTTCAGCGACACAGCCATTACACTAACTGCTGGTCCCGGTGATTCTGAATCTTTAACAAAGATTTTTTTTTTTAAGTTTATTTATTGGGAATATATTTTAATAAATTTTGCTTTGCTTTCTCAGGGTCTCTCCAGCAGCAGAGCTGCTGAGCTTCTGGCTC
>NW_006159523.1:451542-472298 GCF_000334495.1 Tupaia belangeri chinensis | reverse complement strand
CATTTTCATAATAAAGTGAACTGTATGCTAGACATCAAAGAAATTGAAGAGAAGTCAAAAGAACGTGATATGAATTTTATTATGTAAGTTAATATTTAAAAAGAAAACCAACATTAGTTTCATTATAATAAAGTTTAAACGGGATTTGATTTTATAACCTCAATCAAAGTGTGTAATGTGCAAACTTTATCTCTGTGTAATTTTCAGAAAAGGTAATGTGCTTTCTATGTGCTATATTATAATATTACTGAAATACCATTTTAATTATATTCTTGGTTCTTATTCATATGATTTTCTGCTTTTTTCAGTTACTTTCTACTTTCTTCTTTTTGCCAGGTGACTAATTTGGCTTTAAGGGAGAGTTCATATTAATATAGGATTTATTTTATGTCCTAGAAGCATTTAAACTTCAAATCACCTAGAATTTTACACATGATAACATAATTTTTTTCGATCGCAACAAAGACTTTTCCTAGGACTTACTGTCCCACAGAACTAATGTTTCTCAGACAATCTCAAAAATAAGAAAGATTTTTTCCTTACTCTAAGATTAAGAAGAAGACAAATGTTTTTCTAGTGATTCTAAAATCAGAAACTGGAAGTTTAACTAGAGAAAAAGTAGATGAATTATTGAAACATGAGCTTAAGTAGACTTGATAAATACAGTGAGGTATCACATAATGTTGCTTTTTACTGTCTTTGACAGATGAAGAAGGAGACGCATGTCATTCCTAATTTATGCAGTGCCTCAGTTAGGGGAAATGGGAAAGTCCCCATTTGAACTCTGGATGTTTGACTCAAAAAACCTTGAATCTGGGGCCAGCTTTGTGGCACAGCTGGAATACAAAGAATACTCTGTTCAAGAGAGGCTGGATCCTACATGGCCACTGTAGTTAGGATTCCTAGTCTAGTCTGCCTGAAACATGCAGGGCATGCACCCACATGCCTGGGAGTGTCCAGAATCCCATAGGCTGGAAGACTGGAGGGATTATGGCATGAGCAGGAGCTGTGGAGTATGCTTCCCTCTCTCTGTCGCTGGTGCATACTCACACACTCCATCATAAATGAAGGAAAAATGAAAAAAAAATACATAAGACATCAGCAACTTGCTCTTTTTAATGACAGACAGGTTTGTGGGGCCAGCAAGTGGGATGGTGGTTAAGGGCACTAGACTCCTACATGGCTGACCACAGACCTGGCAGTTAGTTGGTCTTTCACTTTCTCTATCTCTCTATGTTCCTCTCTGGTCAAATTTTAAAAAAAAAGTAAATAAATCAAGTTAAATAAAATAATTCTTTAAAAGAAAATGATACAGGGAACCAGTGGTTAGCATAATGGCTATGTCACTGGACTCCCACATAGTCAGCCACGGTTCGCGTCCCGGACACGGTGGCTTAAAACTCACGCCGGGCGCGTGTGCGTGCGTGCCCAAGATCCTGGGAGGAGAATGGAGGAGAAGGGATTGCGGCATGGCCATCCCCCCTGGGGGGTGATTTCTCGCTTTCTGTATCTATGTCTCTCTCTGCCTGTCTGGAGAGCGCATGCGCCCTATAGCAAAAACCTCTCCAAAAAAAAGAAAAAAATGAAAATGATACATAGGTGTCCAAACTGTTTGATTTCAAGTTCATATTGAACTATACAAATAGTTTCCTATATTCTGCATCTGTACATGTTTTAGGGTATTCTCCAGCAGAACGCTATCCAGACAATGCATGTTCTAGCCTATCTTTCCAAGCCACTTTCTGCCACTTTTTCACAACACTCAATACCACTTTCACTTTCAAAGGAAGGAAGTATGTTCTGAAATGGACTTTTGACATATATTTTCTCTTGACTTCATCCATCTTGAGTGCCTTGAAATTGTACCTGTATCTAGGTGTCTTCTTTGGTTCATTTCCTTGGTTAAAATTAGGACTTCTATGAACTGACCTTTCTTATGCTGTGGTCATGCAATAACTTTAAACAATCTCAGTAGAGTCCTTCACATATTGTATTAAAATAGTTATTTTTCAAAACAGTTCATTGTAAGATTCTGTATCTTAAAGTAGTTGACCTGGTTTACTCAGTTTGAATCCCCAGGAACCTTAAAAATATTGCTGGTCAAATAATTGAAATTTATGATATATTTGTTAAATGAATGAAATCACTTTAGAAGACCGTTATAAAAAATTCTGAATTTTTTTTTACTTCAGATATGTACATAATTGACTTGATGATTGTATAATATATGTATTTACTATTAACTCTGAAGAACTAAATTGAATGTCTCTGTATATTGGGAAATAGTAGTAAGACTCTGGAATCCCATCAGATTTGCACCTCTGGGTAGGGCTGTCTGTTTTCTAACTTGGTTGGCCTCACAACACTGACTTGCTAAAGGCTCTGGCACAGAAGATGAGCACAATGTATACATAAGGCAGAGTACTTCATTCACTGAGGCTGCTCTTACACCAAACTGCGGTGGTTCCCTTGTAAGCATGGTCAGGACATAGTGACTTTAATTGAAGACACTGTTAAGATTTATTGACTCACATGTACTAATGTTAGAATTTAAAGGTCAAGAAGCCATAACATTGACACTAAAATTTCCATTTTAATGATTTTCTGCCAAGCATAGGGTAGTTTTTAAAAGTGAGGCAAATCCCATTTTTTTTAAAACACATTCACCTTGAATTGTCTTTCTCCTCTCATGATATCTATATCAATGTCTCAAATCATATTATTTATGAGATTAAAAGACACAAAAAGTAGTGCTGAGTGGAGTCAGATTTTTGTGACATGGGAGACCATTATCAAATTTGTTTGATATTTCACAAGTTTTACAAAAAAGCCATTCCCAATTGATTGCAGTCAATATTCACGTTGACATGTGCTTACATATCATGTGTCATGTGCTATATATAGCTGGCCTAGTTCTATCAAATGGCTAAACTGAGTTGACTAACTCTGTTTTTGGAACAAATGGATTCAAATTTTTTTTTTCTCTCAATTTTAGTAATTTATTTTATGCGAGAAAGGGAGAGAGAGAGATAGGTAACCTTAGCGGGACTTCACTGTATACAAATCAGTCCTCCCAGCCAGGCAAGATCGCTGGTTTATTCATGCATATCTGTCGTGTACAGGTTACCCTGGGATCCAAACCCAGTTCTCCCATGTGGCTATCTGCCTGTGCAGCAGCTCTTTACACTTGGGACATCATGGCTGAGGCAGAGTGAAGCTTTTGGTGAAAGATACCAAGGCAGAGATCTGACCTTAAGGATAGTAATGATATTTACCTTGGGCCAACAGGTGGCATGGTGAAGAGAAATCAGTTAGATAAAAAATACAAGTTCTCATAATAAAAGGAAATTGAGTAGACTATTGTGTGAAACATATGTCATTGCTGCAGAGCTATAAAAGATTATTAGGCTAACAAAGGATTCTACTAAATTGTAATATTAGAGGCAAACTGAATGAAATATGTGTGAAGAAACTATATATGTGTGAAGAAACTGTTGCAAAAATCAGATGAAAGGGCAACAAAAGCAACATTTGAAGATTAACGGCAAAAAAAGAAAAGAAAAAGAACACTGCCTATGTAAACCACTTGATCCAACAGAACGTGGGGTCTGCAGTTCTGAGACTGTTCTGTTCAGTGTTGTATTGTCAGCACAGGGAACCTTGCCTGGTCCACAGACAGTGCTCTACACATGTATTAAGTATCCAAAAAATCGAATTGCTAAAATAAACCACCTGTTTAAAAGAGCAAACAAGACATTTAAGATAAATTTACGGAAAGAATACATGGTCTAGAATTAAATGTATGCAAGGATAGAGGGAGAAAAAGAAGACAGAATAATTTGCAAATGGAAAAAACAGTATACCTTACTGAAAGTAAGCAACTTATTTAATAGACTGAGATGATTAAAAACAATATATTAGAAAATTTTTGTGTTTTTTTCAGCATTAAAAAGCTATCCCCTGTCATAGTAAGTATTTAAATGAACCAAGAGTTGCAAATTAAGAAAAAGATGCCTTTAACATTTAAAGCAATAAAAGTTTTATTAATTGATCAATGATGTCCTAGAAAAAAAATTAACTAACTAAAATTTTAGAGAAAAAAAAATTAAAGAAGTGAGTTAAAATATTGCATAGTTTTGAAATCACACATAATAGGCTATTAATGAGTTCGATAACTATCAATCTTTAAGATGGGGGCCAGGAGATGGAGTAGCAGTTATGTCGCTAGACTCCCGCATAGCCAGCCATGGTTTGATTACTAGGCGGGTGTCTTGAATATCATGCTGTGAGCATGTGGGTCCATGCCCAAGATCTCAAGAGGAGAATGGAGGAGAAGGAATCACAGTGGGTGTGGTCATCTTCTTTCTGCGTGATTTCTCACTTTTCTTTTCACTTTCTCTGTCTCTCTCTCTCTCTCTGGTGAGTGCTCATGCAAAAATCTATTTAAAAATCCCTATTAATGGAAAGGATGTACGTTATTAGTTTGTCTCTAAAAAGTTTATTATTTACTGGGTGTTGTTCTTAACACACATGCAAACACCAACTATTACTTCATAAAATCACCCTTAAAGGTGAAAAGTAAGGTTGAATACTAGCCAGAGGCAAAAAAATAAAAAGAAACCCTTCACGTTATGCCAAAATTTATTTGTTCTTTGATACAATTGTTTTGTATTCTGTTCTTTCTGGAGGGCAAAATGTACAATTTGAAGGTTTTTTGTTTAACTGTTTAAACAATGGTTAACATTATTTATTAATATATAGCTTATTTTATTTTAATTTAATTTCTTTTATACATTCAATCACATACATCTCCTTACAAACCAAATGATGTGATTGAATCATCAAAGAAATTAAGATAAAATAAAATATATATGTGTTCTTTATGGAAGAGATGAGTCTTTTTTAAAGCAAGTTAACTGCAGTTCTGCTATGCTGATATTCACATTTTTCTTAGCTCATGTAGTATACCAGATCACTGTGGAAACTTTTTGCAAGTCAAAAGTTTGTCATTGTTTTCTAGAATATGGCATTACTGACAGGAGGATTAATATGCTCCCTCTCACGTCAACAGTGTTAAAAGTACTGTAAATAGCTATCTTTTGACATCAGTGTTAGTGAAAATTCAGAAACAGTGCTAAAATTCTGACCACATAAATAGAATCCAAGATAGCTCATGAAATAAAGTGGAAAATAAGATAGATCGAATATCTATTTTTTTAAATTGTATTCATCCTCTCACAACACATGCAACTATGAAACTATGATATCAGTTTTATTTTTGTAAAAATTTGTTAAGATTCAAAGATTATGTAATTTTTATTTTATTATTTTATTTTATTTATTTATTTAGGTTTTCAACATATGGTGTATGAACTCATCAGGGAGAGACAGAAGATATGTAGAAAATCATGCCCAGGGGGATAACTATGCCACAATTCCTTCTCCATTCTCTTTTTTGGAATTTTGGGCATGTACTCACATGCACCTGTAGTGATTTTCAAGACACCTGGTCAGATACTCAAACCATTGCCAGTCATATGGAAGCCTAGCACCTTAATTACCATACCAACTGCTGGCCCCAATTATTAAATAATTTTAATTAACCTCTTGTTTTACAAATTGTACAGTTATCCTAATGGGGAAACAAAATAAATGAAAGTGAATGGTAAGAACCTAGCAGCAGCATTTGGTATAAATTTTCTAAATTAAAATAAATATTTTACTATGCAATAAGAATCCTTATGTATTAAAAATGGCTGAGCTATCAATTAACAAGGAGAGATTACATACATTTTAATATTTAAATCTTGAAAATTCAAACCCTCTTGTATATAAGAAAGAAGTAATTTCATTATGAAGCATGGTTCACATTCTTTCAAAAATACAGATCTCTGCATAATAGTTCTACTTGGTCTTGTCAATAAAATTTCCTAGGATAAGTGTGGTTTAATTAATAATAGTATTTTTCCCTTAGCATTCTTATATTTTTAAAATTTCCATTTAATCCCCGTACATTTTACAGCATACAAAATGATTTTCCCAACATGAACACAGTACAGATTAGTCAAGTCATAGATATTACCATGTGTATTACCATCAACAGTTAACCTTTCATTTTTGTTTCTGTTAAAAAAAAAAAACAACCCAGTTGAAAAACTGAGCAAAAGAGCAGAACAGACAACTCTCCAAGGAAGACATACAAATGGCGAAAAAGAAAATGAAGAAATGCTCAATATTTATTATCATAAGGTATCACAATGAGATATCACTTAACACCAGTCTGAATAGCTAAGACTGAAAATATACACAATGATAAATGCTGGTGGGGTTATGGTGAAAAGGAAACTCTCCTACACTGTTATTGGGAATGTAAATTAGTACAGCCACTGTGAAGAACAATTTAGAGGTTCCTCAAAAATCTACAAATAAACTATGATACAACCACTCTTGGCATCTACCCAAAGGATAGGAATACACTCTATAGGAAAACACTTGTGCATCCATTTTTATTGCAGCATTATTAGCAATTGCTAAGTTAAAGAATCAGCCCAAAGGTCCAAGAACAAATGAGTATATTAAAAAAATGTGGCACATTTATACTATGAAATACTACCTAGTTATAAAAAAAAGGAAATCCTCACACTTGATTCTAACTGGACATACATGGAAGATTTAACGTTACATGAATGCCTGCGTTCTGTGGCAGACATTGAAAGGTTGGAAGGTATAATAATGGGAGGGCAACTGAAGATACATGTGACAAACATAGAAAGGGCGGGTAATCGGAGGCATGAGGAAGACAATAAGGGGAAGAAATTTTTTTTTTAACTTTCCATCTTTCTTTTCTTTTTTTTTTTTTGTTTTGGAGAGGTTTTTGCTATAGGGCATGCACGCTCGCCAGACAGACAGAGAGAGACAGAGAGACAGAAAGCGAGAAATCATCCCCCAGGGGGTATGGCCACGCTGCAATCCCTTCTCCTCTGTTCTCCTCTCAGGATCTTGGGCACGCATGCACACGCGCCCGGCTTCAGTTTTAAGCCACCAGTTTGCGGCTCGAACCGTGGTCGATTACGTGGGAGTCCAGCGACATAGTCATTACACTAACTGCTGGTCCCTAATCTTTCTTTTCAAGTTGAAAATTTTTTTTTTCAGTTTTAGTACAAAAGTCTCAGAATATGACTCTATGATAAATAACTTGTGTATCGCCAAAACAATTTGAGTAAGCAAGTAAGCACATTGAGAAAGTATTAAATAGAGACCAGCAGATGGCCTAATGATTATGTCGCTGGACTCCCATGTCTTCCACTGTGGTTTGAGTCCTGGAACTGACAACTTAAAATGCACTTTGGGCATGTGCAAGTGTGTGCCCAAGATGGCAAGCGGAGAATGTTAGAGAAGGGATTGCAGCATGACCATTCCCCAAGGAAGGTGATTTCTTGCTTTCTGTCTCTCTGTTTCCCTCTCTCTCTCTGGTGAGGGCATGCACCCTATAGCAAAAAGTATCTCTTAAAAAAAGAAAAAGGAAAAGTATTAAATATATTACTAGCATATGTGATGAGACCTTATATCAAGCATTAATCTGTCACATGGATAAACATTCATTCAGATCACTTTTCCTCAAACACTGCTTCAAAAATATGGGACACATTATCCTTTACCAGGAATATGAATGTTAGGAAAAGGAAATCGAAGGATTTTACTGCAAGTTTCTCCAGCAAATTTAAAGACTACATTGTTGCTCTCTGATATTAAGGGGTTAAACAGGAATATTTCTCACTAATTTATAACAAATTAGACTACAAGAAGAAAAAACTAATTGTATTTAAATTTTGCAAGCTACTTTCCAATAATTACTAGTGCGTCATAATTTTATATATGTTATTTGAGAACGTCATGTAAAATAATTGTTGTTCAACTCACATCTTCAACCCCCATTGCTTTGTACAGATAATTTCCTCTGTGGAACAATAAGCCGTTACCTTCATTACACCGTGGGTCATACTGTGATGCTATGACACCGTCATTTGCTTTCTCTAAAACATGCACAATGCACCACGTCCTGGTGTTTAGCTATCATTACATTTTATGTCATGCAGTTATCAGTCAGTTATTGAGTCTGAAGTGTGTCTTCAGTGAATACAAATGCCACAAGACCAATAATTCTGTTATTCAAAACTAGAAATTTTATTTCAGAAGAAGGATAAGTGGAGGCAAAAATATAGCCTTATTATTTTGATTTGTGCCCAGTTACACTGATAGTAAAGTGAAAGTGATATTATAATAAAAAGGACTTTAGAAATTGAATTATTAACATTGTGAAATCAGTCAGGATCTTGTTTTGATAAATCTTGGTAAAATCTAGTAATATTTAGTTGACATGATGTATGCATAATGCCCACAGCTTATTCAAAATTTGAAGATTGATATCCAAGTTTTACATGGAGAGATAAATATTAAAATGATATAGAATAAAAGTGATTATGATAGAGCTTTTAAATAAGACATGAGCATACTAAAATATCACACCATAGCTTTTTAAACTAAGGATTAACCTTCCATGAGAACTATTCTGTGGAAAGAAAGAAAATAATAAAAATTTTAGATGCGTACAGTGCTACCTAAAAATCCTGTTTTAATTCACATTATCAGTAACTCCACAGTCCTTTCTCTCCTGGCTCATGCATATACTATTTCATAAAATCAGACAAGGAGTACCATTTATTTGAATTAGAACTCAATACGTCCCACACTATTGAAATAGTACAGGAGTTCACTCAGAGAAACATCACTATTATCATTATACATTATAACCTTTCAGACAAAGGAAAATACTGCTTTTGTCTCCACAGGTGCAAAGTGCTTTCACTGCAGAAAAGGGATCACTACAGAAGCACGCTTGGGACCCCTCAGTGTTACTCTCTTGCACTAACAATTTCAACTACACCGCAAAGATGAAAAAGCAAGTACCTACCTTTTCTCACAGTAAAACGAAGTGTCTTCCAAAGGAGTGTAAAATAGAAGCCCTTTCCAGTTTTTTTTTTGTTTGTCTTTGTCTTTGTTACTTCTAATGATAAGACAACATGATAAAAAATAATACTATAGCATTCTTACCACTTTGAGAAAATGTCCTGCAAAATTGTGTACTTTTAAATGAAAATAATCAAACACACATGTGCCTTGGATAATACGCTTCAACAACACAATTTTCAATAGAGCCTAGAGAAAGATATCATCCTTGATTGAAGTTATTTCAGATAAGTTTATTTTTGCTAGCGTCGTAGTACATTATTAAACATTCTCAGGCAAGCTAAACCTTCCTTCCAAGTGTAATCCTCCCAGTCACCCACCGTCTGTTAGATAGGAACCTTCCGTCATCAAAAGTCGCTGTGAAAATCTACCATGGCCTGCACTAGGTGTGTCTTCTTCTCCATTACTCACACCATTCTAAGGCACGTAGGGCCATGGGCTCAATAGCTGCCCGGGTTTTCTCAGGAATCCATCCTAATATTGAATTTGCAAAGCAGTTGAGAGAATGCCGTCCAACTCCATCTTAATCTCTTTTCTGGAGATAATAACTCATTTAGTCAATTCACTTGCATCAACCTCTTCACGTTCTGTCTCCTGGAATGGTAATCCACTAACTCCTCACTTGCTTGTCATTTGACACAGGAACTAAAAAATGTTTGGACTGTTCACACGACGGAGAAAAGGGCACCCTCTGTCATTATTGCAAACTACAATTCTTACTTGCTTGGAGATCTTCTCTTGATTCATTAGCAATCATTCTTCTTCAGTATGCTAATGTGAAGATGTTAGCAATTAGAACTGTTTATTTACGAATAAATGCATAGGGTGCTTGATGTTGTACTGTTATAATTTCTTGACCACTAGGGTAGCTACTAAACTATGATTTCTCATGGAATATGAATTATGAAATATGAGATTAGCTACAATAAGGGGAATTACCTGTGTTGTCAGTAGATGTAGACCCAAATTACAAGGGAGTCTCTTTTTTTTTTTTTTTTTTTTGGGAGGTTTTTGCTATAGGGCGCGTGCGCTCACCAGACAGACAGAGAGAGACAGAGAGACAGAAAGTGAGAAATCACCCCCCAGGAGGGATGGTCATGCTGCAATCCCTCCTCCTCCATTCTCCTCTCGGGATCTTGGGCACGCACGTACACGCGCACAGCGTGAGTTTTAAGCCACCGGGTTTGGGATGTGAACTGCGGTTGACTATGTGGGAGTCCAGCAACATAGCCATTATGCCAACTGCTGGTTTCCAAGGGAGTCTCATTTTCAGGAAAGAATAGCTTTCCTTTATATCAAATACCAAATAGCTCATGAACAAAAATTTTGTAAATTTCAGTAACATTAAATGAACTGATAATTTTATAAATGTACTTAGTCACTAAAACTATTACCTCTGAATATCTTTCTTAAAAAACAAACAAACAAACAACAACAAAAAAGAGGGCATACGTTCCTGCCACAGAGAAAAGGACAGATGGAGAGAAAGCATCTTCCAACGGGTAACACCATAACTATGTTTTCTTCCTTTCGTCACCCCACCAGAGTCCCAGGCATGCACACACATGCCCATCTTTCTCAAGCTACTAAGGCTGGGATTTGAATGGTAGTCAGCCATGTGGTATCTGGCTCCCAATGCACTGCACTTAACTGCTGCACTGCAGGGCTGTCCTTAGTATCTTACTGTTTACCAAGCACTGTTTTCTGCTCTTGGATTTAAATAGTAAAATATGTTCTATGATTATTTGGGGAAAAGTATACTGAAACTTTTTTTTATGAAATCTACATTAAACTAACCATATTTCATTTCTATTTTCGGAACCCAGCGATCCTATGCTTCCATCAACATTTCTCATCTGGCATCTCTTTAGGTTTTCCACAGGAGCCTTTGGTAGGAGACTGGAAGGCAGAAGGTACCAAGCAGGGTATATAAGGAATAAGTCTCCTTGTTCCAGATTCCATCTATATTTATCTAGAAAATTAGACAACTCCTGCTGGCACTCCGAGCATCACCAGCCTAGGTGATCCTTATTAAAGTTGCCAGCCTCATGCAGAAAGTGTCAGTTCTGTAGCACAAGAGGCCACTCTGTCTTTCTCTAGCACTTCTGTTCCCTGATTCCTCTGAAAATCTAAAATTATCTGCATGGCAGTATCTTCAAAGCTTTTCCTACCAGCCTTGTTGGGTCTTAGCCCAGCCTTCTAATGTCTAGTAATATGATATTCTTTCTTGTTTCTTCAGTCTGAGGAAAAGTTAATGAGCCCTACAGTTAGAGTCTGCAACACATCTATTTCCTGTTTTTTGCCTCTTGGCCTTACAATCTGTGTGTAAGAAGCACTCTGTGTATGATATTCTATTTTGCTTCCTTGTCGCTTATTAAGGCAGTGAGTGGCTTAAATAACCCAGGTCAAAGAAGACAGTGACTTGGAAGGAAGGAAACAGCAGTCAAGACTGAACGGGTATACTTCACAATATCATTTGAGGGTATGACCCTCAGGGATAGATATGATTAGGTGGAGAGTATGAGACAAAATTACTTTTTAAAGGATGATTCTGGTCTTCTAGCTGTCTTAAGGGGAAGGATTGGGTTACCAATCCTGGAGTGCTAGAGTTTGTTACAAAGGAAGAAGACAAGGAGAGAAACAAATTTTGGAGAACAATTTTGTGACATAATAATTTTGAGATGATAATTAGCAACTTAAATGGATCAGAAGTTCAAGCGTTCTATATGAAAGATTCATGTTTTATGTTTGGAGAAAAATGTTTTTTATTTTATATTCAAAACAATGAGATGAGATTCACTCTGACTAAAAGTGAGGGTCTAGGGAAAATAGAGGAGCTTCAAGGACTAAGTACTGAGAATCTACCATTTAAAGGTAGAGGAAATGAAAAGCAACCAACCCAAAGTAACTGAGTAGGAGAAACTGAAGGAGTGGGTGGAAAAACAGGGACTGTGCTTTTCTATAAGGGTATAATAGCGAAATCTAAAGCCGTTGATTGATCAGAGAAAATGAAATCTGAATAAAAAGGAGGGGAGGATTACATATCTAAATGTTGTTTTTGGTAAGAGCTTTCTCTTTTACGTTTAAACTTTCCACAGGGTCTAGTCATAGCAGTACCTCTACCCACACTCCTACTTTTCTGAGTCTCTAATCTAAGAAGATCTCCAGCCAACCAGAGTCATGCCCAAAGGTATTCCCAGCATGCTCAGGTTGACCCAGGAACCAAATCCAGGACTTTCCCACATGGCTCAAATATCACGCAGCAGTGCCTCACCACCTGTGCCACTGCAGCTGAGTCAAGTAAGAGCTTTTTATAGTGCAGCCCTAGAGGCCAGAGTTATTTTAATATATACTCAGTAGAAATGTAGAGAGATCTTGGAAACATAACTCAATAGTTTGCTTTGCTTGGAAGAGGAGAAAATAGTAGTAACAGGAAGGGGATAACAGAGATAAGAGATATGCCATGATTGTATACTGATAGTTATGATCAGTGGGGTGGAGGGGGAGAATTGATGGTGCAGGACAGACAGAAGGATCATGGAAACAATGTCTTTGAATGGATAAGAAGGTTAATGCTGAAGGGGAACACAGCCAGCCATGGTAGTAGTATATATAGAAGGTGGAGTTATAGGCTCAGGTAGGTATGAACAAAAGACAAGCTAGAGGGAACCCAGAGACTTGTGATTACATTTATTTCTTAGATTATCAACTGAGAATGAGGACTGGGGACTGAGAAGTTGATGTTAGAAAAACGTGAATAAAGGACTTGTATATAATATTTATCCAGGGCCCACCAGGTAGTGTGGAGGTTAAAGTAGCTGGATCCCCACATGGCCAGCTAAATCTTTAGAGTACTGGACCAAGCATGAAAAATGCTCTAGCCACATGTGTGTGAGTGCTCAATAGCCCAAAGAGAATGGAGAAGTATCAGGGTGTGGACATCCCCATAAGGTGGAATTTCTCACTTCCTCTCTCTGTCTCACTCTTACGAGTACATGAACCCTGTAGCAAACAAATAAACAACAAAAACAATTATCTAGAAGGGGAAAACAATAAATAAGACTATAAAATACAGTGTGCTCATTCAGAACCAGTGAGCCCTCACTTGATATTTCATTTTAAGTGGCATTTTTGCTATAGGGCACATGCACTTGCTGGAGAGACAGAGAGAGACCAAGAGCTAGAAAGAGAGAAATCATCTCCCCCAGAGGAGATGGCCACACTGCAATTCCTTCACGCTGCAATTCCTTTTCCTCCATTCTCCTTTCAGGATCTTGAGCACACATAGACAGGCACTGGGCATGAGCTTTAGGTGGCTGGGTTCCAGTCTGAATTGCAGTCGACCACGTGGAAGTCCAGAGATGTAATCATTATGCTATCTGCTGGTTCCATTTTTTAAAAATGTTTTGTGCATAAGGCATGTGTAATCATTATGCTATCTGCTGGTTCCATTTTTTAAAATGTTTTGTGCATAAGGCGTGTGTGCTCTCTAGAGAGACACAGTGAGAGGAAAAGTGAGAAGTAATACGCCAGGGGTGATGGCCTGACCACAATCCCTTCCACTCCATTCTCCTCCTGGGATTTTGAATACACATGTAACTAGCATGAGTTTCAAGACACTGAGTCCAGGACTCAAATCACATTCAGTCTTGTGTGAGTCCAGTGCCTTAGCCACTACACCACCTACTGGCTTACTCACTTGAATATATTCATCATACTCAAGTAATATTAAAAATAGTTTTTATATTTTTCAAATATTTTTTATTGAATTAATTGTAGTAGTATATATTTAAGCACAAATATTAAACACAAATATAGATTTGTAGAAGTACAAATTTAAGTATAAATAGTAAACATAAATATAGATTTGTAGTATAGACTTAAATACAAATACAGAGCACAGAGAGGCAGATAGAGAGAGGAGATTAAGTGAAGTATATGATTCTTTCCATGCCATTATGAGGAATCTAGGGAGAGAAACAGGAACTGTTGGTACATGCAGTGAGTTACTATAATAATTTACCAAGATATTTTAGCTTAAAAGGAAAAAGGGGAAGACATAAGAAACAACAAGCAATTCAAAACATATGGCTAAAAATATTTAATACAAATCCTACTGAAGCAAATGAGTTTAAGAATCAGAATTCATTAAGCAGTAAACTGAGATGTTAGAAGGTAGACAATATTGCAACTATTGGACTATTGGTGCTATCAATATCTGGGCTATTTAATCATGGGAATGTGTGCCAAAATAAGTGTGAGCAAGATCGCTGGTAGATAGGTGGTCAATAGATGGATAAGAGGGTATTTAGAGTCATCTATGTAAACACTGAAATTACTAATATTACTAAGAATGTGCTATGAAGGAAAGACAGACAGTGAAGGTCTACAATATTGGGTTTTCAGGAAAATCATGGTGTCTTTTTGCAGAGAAAAACAGAAAAAATACATAATGACTTTCCCAACATCTTAATATTTGAGAGTGATTTGGAATTACCACTTGATGGCATTTGACTGCGATGAGAATAATAGATGATGGTACAGTCAGTTGACAAGGTGTTTGACTCTGGGCATGAAAGATGGAGAGAATGGTTTGACGGCAGCACAGTGGAGTAGGAACATCTGTGTCATGGCAGTGCTCATCAATAGGTAGTGAATGAATCTAGAAAATGGAAAGAGGTAGAGCATAGAGGTACACACATTTATCTAAAGAGATGGCAAACAGAATCTGCAAAAATCGAAAGTCAGGAAGTCCTATGTACAACAGGATGGTGTGATGTGTCAGTATGGGTGAAGTTGGGATGAGTTTTCCCACATCCATGGTATTGTTTTCACTTAAAGTCTGCAGTTTTAGATTTAGAAGCTAATGGAATGATGGTTTTACTACCAAAATGTGGTCAGTATTTCAACTCCATTGGTGTCTTGTAGGTTTTATCCATGTATTTGGCTGCAATCTTACTTTTCTCGATGAAGGCCATAAGGACTGTAGATGGGTTATCACATGCTAAGATGGGGCCCCCTCTTATTTTCCTCCTTCTTTTGTTTTGATGAGTTTGGGTACACTGAAGCAGGGTATTTCCTTTTTAGAATAGCCCATTGTTCTTTTTCTTAATTAAAAAAAATATTTCATAGTGACAATCTCATATTTTTTAATTAATGATTAAAAACTCTCCTTTTTAAATTTTTCTGGTACAAATCAACACTTATTCTACCCATTACTTCATCCTAAAAATGGTTTCTTTCTTTTCCTTCTCACATTGAAATCTTATTCATTTCTCTTTTTCTTACTGGTTGCTTTCTCTTTCTTTTCTTTTGTTAATTTTTTGCTCCTTTAAACTGTCACACTTTTCTCCCTTTTCCTTTCAGCATTTCACCATTGTTACCCATAATCCATTATAAAAGACCTTGTGTAGATACAATAAATTTACCCTTTCCAATCTGCATATTTCATGAATAAATTTATAAATACATTATTGCAATATAGATAGGTTGCTTCAGTGGTTGAGAAGTGTCTTCTAATAAGAGAGTTAAAGAATGGTTTGTGCTAGGACCAGCAGTTAGCGTAATGTCTATGTCGCTGGACTTCCACGTAGTTAACCGCGGTTCATGTCCCGGTGGCTTAAATCTCATGCTGGATGCATGTGCGTGCATGCCCAAGATCCCAAGAAGAGAATGGAGGAAAAGGAATTGCGGCGTGGTCATCCCCCATGGGGGGTGATTTCTCGCTTTCTGTCTCTCTGTCTCTCTCTGTTTGGTGAGCACACATGTCCTATAGCAAAAACCTCTCCAAAAAAAAAAAAAAGAAAAAAAGAATAGTTTGTGTGGGTGACGGCATTTAAGAGAAGAAAGAGTTGGACATAAGTATATGGAGCTTCATAAAAGACAATGTATAAATAGAGAAGAATACAAATATATAAAAATTTGAAAATATTTATGCATTTATATGCAAATGCAATTACATATGTGTGTTTGTTAATAAAATATTTACAAAAAGTCAAGATGCTGTTGTATAACCATTGTCTCAATAATTTTTTTCCTTTAGATTTTTGCTATAAGATGTATGCATTCACTAGAGAGAGACAAAGTCAGTAATAGGGAAAGTGAGAAGTAATCTCCCAGGAGCGAAGGCCATACCACAATCCATCCATTCTCCTGGGATTTGAGGCTTGCATGTACACACCTCAACATGAATTCTATGCCACCTGGTCCAGGACTCAAACAATAATTGGCCTTGTGGGAGTCTGGTGCCTTAGCCACTATGCCATGTGCTGGCCCCATTTCAGTAAGTTTTTAAACTCAGTGTAGAGTTTATTTTCATTTAGTCTTTAAGATTTCTATGTATTAAGCAGAATATATAGTAAATTAAAATGATTCATGAAAATTAAGAGATGTGGAGGAGCCAACCAAGGATCTGTGTATTTTCTGACATCCATTCTATATCAATCTTGGTGATATATTACATAGCAACAAGTAGGAAAATTTGAAATTAACGTCCAACTATAATATTTTCTGCTGATGTAAAAGTCTTTACAGCTAAAGTAGACTGCATTCTAGATAGTGATCTTTAAAGTTATGTTGGAGTATTACTTATGTAAAAGCATAAAGGCTGATTTATATTTTTTTAATTAATCCTAAACTCTAAAGTAGTTAAGATTTCTCTCTTTGATGCATTAACAGAAATGTATAAAAAGGACAAATGAATCATTTCTTGGTCATCTAATCTGAGTTATAGATATCCTAAACTCTTAATTCTCTAATTTTTCAAACTTCATCTGAAAACTTAGCACATTAAGATTAGATTTTTTTTCTTAATCCATTAAGATACAGACATCAATCTAAACTTGAACATATAAAGTAGAATGTGTGGTAGGAGTACTGAAATATTAATAGCTTTAGATGCTAAATTTTATTATAATTACTACATATGAAAACTCATGTTTAGAAAAGAAATTATTACTTCTGGGATTCAAATTTTAATTATTTTGTTGCATAAAATTATCATAATTTTTGATAAATTACCTTAAGTATCACTATTCCTTATCACTTTTATTGATATTTGTTATTAATAAAGCATATATCATAGCACATCAAGATTAATTTAATTACTTAATTTTATTATTCTTATTAAAAAAGCATCTTAATACACATACACAATTAGAATTGAACTCTGAAAGTGAAATATTGACATGTTTTTATTGGTAGATATACACTATAAAAAGAATAATCTTAATTTTTGAATTAAATGACAAGCTACATAGAATAAAGCTATTTAGTATATTTTTATCTTCTTGTCATTGTTATAACTATTTGTATGACATAATATTTGCATAAATAACTCAAGATTCTATTTATTTTATATATTATGCTAGAAACTTTCCTCATGTGAATCAAAGATGTTCATTTCTTTTAGAAAGACTCAATTAAACAAGTTCCAGATGGAAAGAAAACACTTTTTTGAGAAAGAGACTTTCAGGGGGAAATTATTCCTCTAATTCTAGGAAAATTATTCCTTGAATTCTAGAAAACGACAAAGAGATAAAAGTGTGCATCTGGCAAATTAGTAAGTTTATATTGCAGCTCAAAGAAGACAGCCTTTCTTCACAAAACAAGACATACTCCAAAGGAATTGAATATATTCCAAAGGTATTTACCCAAAAATATCAGGAAAAATATGAATAATACTAGGCAAAGAGAAGAAGCATTTAATAGACAACAGAATGTAAAGTTCTCTGTTAAAAGAAAATTCTGTGACTTTTTGCTTAGTAAAACAAACAAACAATAACAACAGCTAAAAACAAAACAAAACAAAGAAACCTAATTTTTTTTTCTGGAAGAAATCAGAATGTATCCTTGAATATTAGATAAACGGTGCTGAGAAATAAGAAATGGCTCTTATTAATGATTAAGGTTACACTTTGCACAGCTCAGATGTATGACTGCAAATTTAAACTGCACAGTTTTGGGTTTTAGCTTGTTATAGAGTGTGTGCACTTGCTGGAGAGAGAGAGAAAGAGAGAGCAAGAGGGAGGGAGAGAGAGAGAACATGAGAAACTCACCAGCATACTTTTCATGCCAGTGGATCTGGGACTCAAACTGCACATTTGACCAGGCAGGAACCACTTTACTTAACCACTATGCCACCAGCTGGCCACCTTAGTATATTAATAACATTGCAATCAATGGAAGGTTATTTGGGTATATTTCAATTTTTTAAAAAAAATCAGATGTATGTAAAAAAAATAATTCTAGGTATTAATTGCTACAAAGTAGCAAGTAAGCTTTGTCATGCTTCAGGGCAACAGTGATCATCCTTCATGGATGACTGTTGAGCAGACTCCTTTTGTCTGTTGCCAATTTGTGGGTGAAATTAACCATGAATTGACACAATTAGACAATGAATAAATGATTGATTACTATCTGATTCAGCAAAGAAGTCATGCCACTGAGGAATAAATGCAGTTCTGACATAAATGTGGACTGCATGTTACATGCATTAAAGAAAAAGATGAAAATAAAACAATGAAGACATTTCACTAGTCCATCAATGATGTGACTAACGTCTCTGTTGAATTGGATAATAGCTTTGTTATACTGAAAAAATAATTCCTCTATGTTTGTGTGCTATTCGCCAGGTACTAGCTATAACCACATGCACTTTATTTAAGTATCTGTTTTGTGAGAGGGAAACAGAGATACAGCATTCCTGATGCCTTGATCCATCCCCATCCCAGCTCAAGGACACATGCCTGTCTTGCCTATTCAAGGAAGTCTCCAGACTTGAACTTGCAAGAGTCCCTTGAATGTCAGTAGCACCAGTAGCACTTCTCTTCCATTCTCCCCTTGGGAACTGGGGCATGCACGCACACATGTGGCATCAGTTTAAAGCCACTGGGTCCGGGACCTGGAACATGGTCAAGTACATGGGAATTTAGTGACATAACCATTACGCCACCTGCTGGCCCGGTGATGAGATTTTAATATTTATTACTTTTACCTTAACTTTAATTTAATTTTCTGGTTTTTTTTTTATTTAATTTTTTAAAGTGATAGCATTCTACAAGTGGATTGCAAAATTTCTGAAAATCATCAATCATTTATGGCAAAAAATAATTTGAGAGACAACAAGTATACTCACTAGCATGCCATATTTAAGTTTTCTAAAATAAACATTTTAACTTGTTTTTATAGACCTCTTTCCTTTTCTATTTAATCTCCATAAATGGCTTCTTCATGCTTTCACTTATTCAAAACACAAATACCACATAGGCATTTTTGAGCCCTCTCATTCTCTTGTATCACTTATTAAAACCATCAACACCTTCAGTAGTCTCTAGTTTTTTTTACATAATTATTTTATTTAATTTTATTTACCATTTTTTTGAGAGGTTTTGCTATAGGCCACGTGCCCTTGCCGGAAAGACAGAGAGAGACAGAGAGACAGAAAGCAAGAAATCGCCCTCTCCCAGGGGGATGGTCATGCCGCAATCCCTTCTCCTTCATTCTCTTCTCAGGATCTTGGGCACGCACGCACTCACACCCGGCATAAATTTAAGCCACCAGGTCCGGGACTCGAACTGCGGTCGACTACATGGGAGTCCAGCAACATAGCCATTACGCTAACTGCTGATCCCACCATTACTATATTTTAAGTTTGACTAGAGAGAGGCTGACAGAGAAAGAGAGAGCAAGCCACCAGGTTTAGGAATCGAACCACGGTCGGCCATGTGACAATCCAGTGCTTTAACCAACATGCTGCCTGCTGACCCAGTAGTCTCTACTTTTGAAATTAAACCAAATATAACTATTTCTTCTTACTTTTTGCATCATCCCACTGAACAGGTGATAGGTGTCCCTTATCTAGTAGCTACCTAAGTAGGCTGCAAAAATCTCTTTTTTATTTTACTTTACTTTTTATTTTATTTTGTTTTATTTAGGTTTTTGCCTTGGGGCATGTGCACTCCTCAGAGAGAGAAAGAAAAAGAGAAAATAGGAAATCCCCTCCCTCTCACTGGGGTGAATGACCATGCTTCAATCTCGTCTCATGGATTCTCCTCTCTGGATTTTGGGCATGGACACACATCCATGCCCAGTTTGATTTTCAGGCAGCTGGGTCCAGGACTCAAATTATGGTCCGCTACGTAGAGTCCAGGATATTAACCACCAGGCAACCTGCTGGCTCCCCATCCTTCCTAATCATGTACACCCAATTAGTCTATTTTTTTTTTAATTTTTAAGAGATTTTTACTAAAGGGTGCATGCACTCTCCAGAGACAACAGAGAGAGACAGAGGAACAGAAAGCGGGAAATCACATCCCCTTCCCCCCCAGGGAGCATGGCCATGACACAGCCACTTCTCCTCCATTCTCCTCTTGGGATTTTAGTGTGCATGAACATGCACCCGACGTGACTTTTAAGCTGCCAGGTCCAGGACTCAAACTGTGGTTAACTACGTGGGAGTCCACAGACGTAACCGCTACGTTACCTGCTGGTCCCACAACTGTTCTACTTCTACTCAGGAGACCCTCTCATGATTTTTCAGATCACCTGAAGAAAAGGTAAAGCCCTCAGTCTGCACTATAAGGTAACGTAAGCTTGGCCTCCATTTAATATTTACCTCAAAATCACCTTCCCCCTAACGTTATTCACCCCACTCCGCAAATACTGACTTTTTAAAATATTTCTGTGATCAAAAGCAAAGTTGTTGTACATTTTTCTTGCAGTGAGAAATG
>NW_006159523.1:421784-451511 GCF_000334495.1 Tupaia belangeri chinensis | reverse complement strand
TTTCCCTAGACAACCACATGATTCACACCTTCATGGTTTTTAGATTTGCTCTATTTTCACTTTATCACAGGATCGTACATAATTGCCCAATATAAAAACTCAAATATCATTTTTCTTTCCCTGTTATATTTGTTCATTAACAGATCATTCCTGACATTTTGTGATTTCAGAGGCATATTTGTCTCTCTGTAGTAGACTGTGTAAACTCCAAGAAAGTAAAAGCTTTGCAGTTTTTGTACACGCCTGAGTTTGCAATGGGTACTACGCCTTCCGACAGAGTAGGTGCTACAGAAATATGTGTTAAATAAATGTGATTATAATTAAACGTGCTATATCACACATGGCTTGGGTGTGATACATATATGCTCTTCAATGACTTATTTCCAAAATCAATGTTTTAATTACTTTAGGGCTTTTTGAATAGAGAAGTGTTTCAAATTTATAAACTCAACACACATAACTGATTTGTACAATACAGTATCGGACTGCTTGCTGGCTAGCTTTCCCCACTGCATATGGTGTTTGTTCTTATTTTTGTGAAAACAAATTCAAATACTCTACCAATGTGGTTTTTATGACTTTGATGACTTTTATTCAGAACTACTTTTAAGTATCAATGTCTTCATTTATCTTCACTGTAAGAAAAAGTATTAAAATAAAGACCAGAGTTAATCTTTTGACAATTATTTTTCTACTCACAGATTATGACTGAATTGACTCAACACTGGGAAAACAGTAGAAAATTGAGTAAAGGACTTTAGAAGATTTGAACTCAATGAACCTGTTTATTGATCGCATTAAGAAGAAACCAGGAGGAATCAGACATATTTGCTGAAGACAGATATTGTAATTTGTTAGATATCTGTAATGCTATTGGATTGCTGAGCTTATATTATGACAGCAACAAATATAATAAAGAATACTTTTGACCTGGAACAAAAAATAAAATTAAATTAATTACACAACCCTGGAGAGCACACATAGGGAATTTATTCACAGCACATAGCTGATTTCTAAACTTATAACTGTTAATCCTCTTACATATCTAAGAGTCTATTTTAATTTTCCTTCAGACAAACCAAATAAGCAGAGTACTTTTCAACTAATAGCAAATTTTCACAATTTTACTGACAGTCAAATTGATTTTGCTTTTATAATCTATTAGATTTGGTAATGATCAAAAAATGGCACAGATCAGGTTAAATGCCTAAACAGAGCTTTAATTAATTCCATTAGGTTGCATTGTACCCAGAAAAAATTCCTCCAAATATTTTCAATAAGTGATTACATTTTCCTTGTGAAGTTGGAGTTTCTTAGAGTTTGTTTTCTGTTTTTTTTTTTTTTTTTATGTGAAAGTTAAGGTAAAACAAGCAAGTTTTATCTTTCAAATCTGAAAATATCCTATCTTGAAACCCCAGCAGTAATTAAACCATATACTTGAAATTTTATTGACACAGTTAACTCTTAAATATACTTTTTATACTTTTCTTTTAGAAATAATTTTTCTTGTTATAAAGTGGCTATTTGTTCTTATGTGTGGTCAATCTGATTTTAATTCATAATACCAACAAAGTTCCTTAAACCTGTAATAGATGACTTTAAATACTGGGAAATCACTTTTAACTTATTCATTAGAAGAAACTGCCATTCTATTAGCAGACAAATAGACATCAAACTAAAATCTTTTGAAAGTCATAGAAAGTCATTGTAAAGTATTAAAGGATTCAATCCTCCAAGAAGATAAAGCAACTATCTATCTATCTATCTATCTATCTATCTATCTATCTATCTATCATCTATCTATCTTTGTATACATACATACACACACACACACACACACACACACACACACACACACTCAAGGTTGGAGCACCCAAATATTTGAAAAAAGACTACCTGGCCTAAAGTCAGAGATAGTCTCTAACACATTAATTAATGGGGCTTTTTCAACACCCAGTTTTGCCATTGGACAGATAACCTAGATAAAATAAGTAAGGAGATACTGGAATTAAATGACACTATAGACTAAAAGCAACTAACAGATGTTTATGTATTATTTCATTCAGTGACTATAGAATTCATTCATTCATCATTTATTGCCGCTACACACATGAAACATTCTCTAGGACTGATCACATGATAAAGAAGAAAACAAATCTCTACAAATTTAAAAGACTAGAAGTCATGCCATGTATCTTTTCTGGCCACAATGGAAGGAAACTAAAATTTCACATCAGAATTAGTGACTGGAAACATACAAGTACATGAAAATTAAATAGCATGCTTCTAATACAAAAACACTAAAGAAATTTTTAAAAATTAATTTTCTTACAAGCAAAAATGAAAATACAATGCGTAAAATCTATGGGTGAAGGCAATACTGAAATGGAAGTTTAAAAAAAATAAGTGACCACACCAAAAATGTAGAAAGATGACAAATAAACAACCTAACAATTCTTCTCTAAGAATTAGAAAATTGCAAGAAGAAGCTAAGGCCAAAAACAATACAAGGAAAGAAATAATAACAATCAAGGCAAAAATAAAAAAATAAATAAATAAATAAACCCACTACCCATTACCTAGACCAAGAAAAATATCTAGAAGACCTAGGTAAATAAAATCAGAAATTATAACAGATATCACAGAAATACAAAAGATCAATACAAATTATTAGAAGAGACCATGTGCTGGACTGGAAGATGGGGTAATGGTTATGTTATTGGACTCCCACATGACTGATCACAGTTTAAAGTCCAGACCCAGGAGCTTGAAACATACCAGACATGTATGCATAGATGCCCAAAATCCTGAGAGGAGACTGGATGAGAAGGAATTGCAGCGTGGCAACCCCCACAGTTCTTTCTCCTCTCTCTTCCTCCTGGGATTTTGGACATGCACTCACATATACCTGAAGTGATTTTCACGTCTTTGGTTCTAGGACTTGAACTGTAGTCAGCCATGTGGAAGGCCACCTAAACCACCATGCCACCTTCTGATCCCTTTTGGTCATATCTTTAATACAGTTTTTATCTACTTTCAGCTTCACTTTGCCTGTGTACTTTAAAATATTAGCATTAGAGAAAGAGCGAATTTTAAGAAGACTAAAATTGGGGCCAGCAGAGAGTAAAGTGGTTACATTGCTAGACTCCCACATGGCCAACCAAAGTTTGAGTCCCAGTGGCTTGAAAATCACTGTGGATGCATGTGTGTGCACCCAAGACCCCAGGAGGAGAAAGGATTGTGGTGTGACCACCACCCTGGGGGTTGATTTCTCATTTTCCCTCTGTCTTTCTCTTAAGTGACTGTATTAGCCATATGGCAAAAAACCTCTTTAAAAAAAAAAAAGACAAAAATCAAGAAATTTGTATAGTCTATAAATCACCAAATCACTGACTTTACCTTGTCTTCTCTCGTACATATCTTTTTCCAATTTTGTTTTGTTTTTACGTTTTTGAGGATGTATTTCTTTATGCACAGTACAGTACTATGGCCTTTCAAGAAACCATAGTGAGTGAGTAAAAATTTTCTTTTTCTATCTCTTGATAATAAGCTATTATTACCTACAATCTTACCTATCTTTAACAAGAACAGTGATTGATACTACAGATCTTTTCAGAATATAAACTCTTATCTCCCACAATCCTCTACATGGAAATTACAAATTCTTCTTTTATTGGCTATGTTAAATGATCTTTTTGTTTTCTAAAATCGATCTTCATTAATGTATGAAACTTTTCATTGTCTGACTTTTAATCACTTTGTTTTCCTTCAGAACTATAAGTCACAGTAAACAACATCATTGACAATTCAATATACAGTTCCAAAATAACCAATAAAATGAATTTCAAATATTAACATCATTATGTCAGGTTTAATGTTGCACATGGTGATTATTTATATCCCTGATTTATTCATTACATACTATACAGATGCTTTTAAAAACTATACTGTATCCTACCAAAATGTATAATTACATGTCAATCGTAAGTTACAATAAATACTAAAATTTAAGAAAAGAAGAAAAGTTGGTTTGAGAAAATTTAAAATAAATTGAGGACTTTTTGCTGTTTTAGGACAGTATAGCTTATGATTAGAAATCATACTTGTTAAATTGTCTTACAACTAATACTGGCCCTCATTAGGAAATCAGGGCTATTATGAGGTAGAAATGTGTGCATGTGTTTGTTTGTTTGTTTGTTTTCTTTTAAGAGAAGCTTATTTTTCCCTTCATTTAGGATTACATTTGGCAATAAAATTTAACCTACAATAATCATATCAAGGTAATCAAATATTTTATATTAGTCGTATATGCATGGTAAATATCGATTTCCTTAATCTTATTTTGAATCATTTATAACTTGTAGCATTTGCATTTTTGCTACAATTTTAGTTATACAGTGTTTTCAAAATTGAACTCAGTAAAGTAACTGAGTAAAACTCTTTTTTCTTTTGAAAAAAATATCTGCCATTTTGGCTAGTGTGGGTGTTTCAAGTTGCAAAACTCTTTTTCTCAAGCCAAGTTAGAATGGTAACAGAGGAAAACACACAAGCAAGACACTTGCGACTCAGCATTTTTGGTTCAATATAAGACAGAGAACCTTAGGGTAAAAGGATTATTGCTGCTGGAAGAGAGCTATATTATAAACTGTTCGATTATAAGTTGATATTGAAACTGGCTCTGAAGAGGGAACTGGAGGGTCTCTTTCAGGCTCTGACATGTGAAGGCATGGATCAAATCAATACTGAGCAAGAAGTATGTAAGCTTGGGACAGGTCTGATCCCCAGAAGTACAATGAATGAATGGTGTTTAGTGATTTGATTATCAAAAGGGTTTTGAAAACCAGGATAGAGTAGAGCCAGCGGAGAAATTGAAACTGGAGTGCATGAACTGAAAGACTTCACAAAAAATTACATACTTAGGATTTATTTTGTTTTCAGAGCTATACATGTGTGGCATCAAGCTTCAATGAACCGCAATGCAATTAGAGATATAACCATGTTTTACTTTGAATGTTAATAGCACATAGAAGAGCTGAAGAAATAAGGATTTTCCACCAAACCCAATGATTCTGACAAACAACATAAAATCTCCCTTTCCTTTTCCAAATAAGCATATTATCTTTTTTTAAAAATATTTATTTTATTTTATTTATTATTATTATTTCTCGATTTGACCAGAGAGAGACAGAGAAAGAGGGAAAATGAGAAAGCAAGACTTCAGGTCTGGGATTTGATCCATAGTCATCCATGTGGAATTTGATAGAAATAAGCATATTATCTTTAACAAAGCGTTGATCCATAAATATTGCTTTATTCAGCTTCCCCTGGGAATTTTTACTTTTCTCAAGCATTGAATTAAGCAAAATTGACAAATGGGTAGAAAATATTCCTGCGATATATGTGTGCTATTTCAGTGATCTTAATCTTCTAGTACATTATGGGTCTCTCACTTCTAATTAGATACTTTTAAAGATTGTGAAATACAGTGCATGATAATCACAATCAGCCTACTAACTTTTCATCTGTACTAGTGGTTTAGAAGGTATAACTTTTTCTGGACCATAAGTCAGATATAGAATGGAAATGACTAGTAAGAAAAAAATGCCTACAGGGTTTTTCTGTCAATTAAACAAATGTGTGTGTGTGTGTGTGTATTTCTAAAAATATTACCTAGTTGATAAAAGATACACAATACATGTCAGCCATTATTATCATTATGTAAGGTGTTGGATTATTATCTTTTTCTTTTTTAAAGAAGTATTTTATTTAACTTCATTCATTTATTTTAATTTGCCTAAGAGTAACACAGAGACAGAGAGAAAAAGCAAGCCATGAGGTCCAGGACTTGAACCACGGTCAGCCATTTTAGAGTCCAGTGCCGTTAACCACCATGCCATCTGTGGGCCCTTATTTATTTACTTATTTTTAAGAAATAATGTCTTTATTTCCATATCTGATTTATTGATTTGTATCTTGTCTCTCTTTTTTTAATAAAATATATTAATTGATATTTTATGATGACTACTTTAATAAGGATATTTGTGACTAGTATCATGTTTTTTGACACTATAAGTTTGATTCTTAATTTTACATATTATTTAGTGCTTATGTTTTCTCTTTTATATTTGCAATACATTGCATAGACTTTCCATAAAAGCATAATTTAAATAATTGGTAAGAACTAAATAATTAGAACACTGTTTGACTATATTTATTAGAAGAATCAATTTCCTACATCAATCTAATATTTTCTCATTTAAAATGATATTTTATTAATAGTTTATTATGGATTGAACACCAATAAGGAACACATGATTCACCTCTTCTCCTCCAGATTGTGTATTGCACAATTCTGAGAGTCACTACTCATGTCACGTCTGCTTGACACCTTCTGTCTACAAACCATATAGCCTCAGGTAGTGGCCTTGCTTAAAGGGTTATCATTAGATTTTAATACATATTTGCTCTCCAGTGTTGTAGAAAACACTTACGGAGGTCTTATTCATGTGTACGAATAAAAGTTTCGCCAAAATATTAATAATAAGCTATAAGTTATAACTATTTATTATAGTCAGTGTCAAGAAATGTCTGCCTAGTGGATATAGTTACATTTGGGGTTTAATTTCAGTAGTTAGAATAAATGAGTACAATCAGGCAAAAAAAAAAAATTGAAGATTCATAATTACACAACAGCAAATGGTCCATAGAGGGAGCAATATTTTTGGGTGCAATTATAAAAAGGAAGACAGTAGATCTTTGTTGTAAAGGAACTTCACTGTGGTGGTTAATACACAAACCTACACTTTTGTACAAATCAAATGGAAGGAATTAAAAAGAATTAGAAGCTTGTTTTATTGTCAATGTCCTGGCTGTGACAATTTTAAAATTTATTTTGTTTTAAATACATTACATGTGTGGCATCAAGCTTCAATGAACCGCAATGCAATTAGAGATATAACCATGTTTTGAATGTTAATTCTTCAAAAGTTCATGGAAAGTGTGTATTATGAAAAAAATGCTGCATGGGTTTTATTTTTTTGCATTTAAATAAACTCATGCTTTAATTTAATTATCCACAGGTTTTTAAAAAATATTTATTCTATTTTATTTATTATTATTATTTCTCGATTTGACCAGAGAGAGACAGAGAAAGAGGGAAAATGAGAAAGCAAGACTTCAGGTCTGGGATTTGATCCATAGTCATCCATGTGGAATTTGATAGAAATAAGCATATTATCTTTAACAAAGCGTTGATCCATAAATATTGCTTTATTCAGCTTCCCCTGGGAATTTTTACTTTTCTCAAGCATTGAATTAAGCAAAATTGACAAATGGGTAGAAAATATTCCTGCGATATATGTGTGCTATTTCAGTGATCTTAATCTTCTAGTACATTATGGGTCTCTCACTTCTAATTAGATACTTTTAAAGATTGTGAAATACAGTGCATGATAATCACAATCAGCCTACTAACTTTTCATCTGTACTAGTGGTTTAGAAGGTATAACTTTTTCTGGACCATAAGTCAGATATAGAATGGAAATGACTAGTAAGAAAAAAATGCCTACAGGGATTTTCTGTCAATTAAACAAATGTGTGTGTGTGTGTGTGTATTTCTAAAAATATTACCTAGTTGATAAAAGATACACAATACATGTCAGCCATTATTATCATTATGTAAGGTGTTGGATTATTATCTTTTTCTTTTTTAAAGAAGTATTTTATTTAACTTCATTCATTTATTTTAATTTGCCTAAGAGTAACACAGAGACAGAGAGAAAAAGCAAGCCATGAGGTCCAGGACTTGAACCACGGTCAGCCATTTTAGAGTCCAGTGCCGTTAACCACCATGCCATCTGTGGGCCCTTATTTATTTACTTATTTTTAAGAAATAATGTCTTTATTTCCATATCTGATTTATTGATTTGTATCTTGTCTCTCTTTTTTTAATAAAATATATTAATTGATATTTTATGATGACTACTTTAATAAGGATATTTGTGACTAGTATCATGTTTTTTGACACTATAAGTTTGATTCTTAATTTTACATATTATTTAGTGCTTATGTTTTCTCTTTTATATTTGCAATACATTGCATAGACTTTCCATAAAAGCATAATTTAAATAATTGGTAAGAACTAAATAATTAGAACACTGTTTGACTATATTTATTAGAAGAATCAATTTCCTACATCAATCTAATATTTTCTCATTTAAAATGATATTTTATTAATAGTTTATTATGGATTGAACACCAATAAGGAACACATGATTCACCTCTTCTCCTCCAGATTGTGTATTGCACAATTCTGAGAGTCACTACTCATGTCACGTCTGCTTGACACCTTCTGTCTACAAACCATATAGCCTCAGGTAGTGGCCTTGCTTAAAGGGTTATCATTAGATTTTAATACATATTTGCTCTCCAGTGTTGTAGAAAACACTTACGGAGGTCTTATTCATGTGTACGAATAAAAGTTTCGCCAAAATATTAATAATAAGCTATAAGTTATAACTATTTATTATAGTCAGTGTCAAGAAATGTCTGCCTAGTGGATATAGTTACATTTGGGGTTTAATTTCAGTAGTTAGAATAAATGAGTACAATCAGGCAAAAAAAAAAAATTGAAGATTCATAATTACACAACAGCAAATGGTCCATAGAGGGAGCAATATTTTTGGGTGCAATTATAAAAAGGAAGACAGTAGATCTTTGTTGTAAAGGAACTTCACTGTGGTGGTTAATACACAAACCTACACTTTTGTACAAATCAAATGGAAGGAATTAAAAAGAATTAGAAGCTTGTTTTATTGTCAATGTCCTGGCTGTGACAATTTTAAAGATGTCACCAATTGAGGGAAAATGGTATCTGGTACCAAGGATTTTTATCTGTACAGTATCTTTCTTTTTTTTTGTACAGTATCTTAAGGCTGCAGTTAAATATGTGATTATTTTAATAGCACAAGGGACTAAAGAACCAGTTTATTTTGGTGTCAAAAAATTGGAATCACAGTATGCGTTTTCCATGAACTTTTAGAAAGCTCCTTTGAATCATGAATTAAACCAAGCACAGAAAATCCGTTGATTCATGACCAGCAAATGATGTAATGGTTGGACTCTCACATAACTGAACTTGGTTCGAGTTCCAGACCCAGTGGCTGGAAACTCACAGCAGGTGTGTGTGCATGTGTACCCAAAATCCCAAGGAGAATGGATAAGAAGGGATTGCGGCTGGCCATCTCTTTTCGGAGTGATTTTTAGCTTCCTGTCTCTCTTGTAAATGCACACATTCTATAGCAGAAATCTCTAACAAAATGAAAAAATATACGTTAATTCAATGTTTCTTTAGTTCTTTGAAAGATTATTTATATTTAACTATACCTTTTAAAAACATTGTTAAACATTGTTACAAGTAAAAATCCGAAAATTGATTAAATATTAGATTTCTTTTTTCATCTCTTATAAAGGTTAAAAATTATATATCTTAGTTACTGAAATTGTTTAAAACTGACTATTCATTCCCATCCATACACCTATTTTTCTATGAGTATTATAAAAATATAGCATGGAAATATTTTGTTTTTTTTTTTTGAGTAATGATGCAATCTGATGTAAATTAGGTGAATTAATAAGCAAAAAGGCAGTTGAACTGTCACTTTAAAATTGATATATGATGGTTTTTAAAGCACATGTGTATGCATTTAATAAGTGAAACAAAAATTATGAGGATTTACAAGTATAGTTGCAATTCTCCATTTTATATAGTTTATGTACATGAATTCAATATCCGTGTACAGGTTATAAATATTTTTCTGTGGTATTTTTTTTCTAATAGTATTTATTAAAATATAATATTAGCTCAGAGTACACCAGTAGAGTCTTGGATAGGTAAGCATTATACAACTGATCAATAATAGCTAAGATGTTCTCAATGACGGTGGAGGCAATGATTCCTTTTTTCTGGAAGCCTCTCCTTTTCTTTTTTTGGGGAGGGGGCTCGCCAGCCACCAGGCAGGTCTAGGTAGCAAACCTGTCAGCCATGTGGGAGTCCAACAATGTAACCACCGCGCCATCTGCTGGCTCAGCCTCTCCTTTTCAATCACCATCTCTGTCTCCCTGCAGTGCCTCTGCTCCCAACCCCACTCAAAGCTTTCCTGGTATTGATGCGTTTTTACAGGAACATATGGATTCTGGAAACATGAGAAGGGTCATGCTGCTAGTTTCCTGAAGACCAGCAATTCTGGGCAAGCTTTTGGAATTGTTGAACGAATAAAGACTCACGGCCATTTAGAATGGTCTCTGGATACATATAAATGTATTTGTATATTTTATGAAAGAAGTTTCTATGGTCCTTCTAAGCATTCTTTACATGGTGTTTCTCAACTCCTGTATTGTTTTATCTTTTTGGGGATCTAGACATTGCTGCGATGTCAGTATCTGGAGAGTACTTTGTTACCAGTACCACCTAGGGGCAACAGAAAAATAGAGCTGATTATGAGATTTAACTGCAGTTCACATAACTGAAATCTTATACACACACACACACACACATATACATATATACATATATGTATATTTGTGGTGGAAAATTAAATGACATAGAGGTAAGGTTTTTTCCTATCCCTGGTTTTTTACGTATCCTTAAAATCATTTTTACTGTTTGATGAAATAGAAGCGTAGTGGGAAGGATGGACTTATCAAGGCAATCGACCTGTAAAACTCTGAAGTAGCTTCCAGAAGAAAATCTCATTGTCCTAAAAACTGCTTGTCGTGTGGCTCTCTCATAGTAGCAGCTCCTTAACCTTTATGTCCGGGACATTTTCTTTTACTGTTTTGAGAGGCTCTATAAGTGAATTTTAAGGCATATTAATTTTTCTTTGCTTTTAAAATTATTTTCTTTATTTAATGTCATTGTCTTTTCTTATATTTGAGTCAATTGTCTTTAATATTTAAGAAAATTCCTGAAAGTGTCTTATTTTCTGAAGTTTTCTTTCCATCTGTTATTTGGTCATTCTTATTTTACATATGTGCTTGTTTCTTTATTTTTTTGTGATACATTAGAGATGAAGAAGTAATGTATATTCTTATATTATCATCTTATGTGAGCCATCTCTAAATTTAACTTTCTTTAGTTTGCTCTTGAATAACTATTCAATAATATTTTAAATGATTATTACAATTTATATTTATCAATTGATTAATATCAGATATTATGGAAAACATTCCACATGCTATAGGTTTTATCCCTCACAGAAGTCTCTTAAGGGAGATCTCAGCACTCCCATTTCAGAGATGAGAAAGCTAAACATCGAGAGAATGCTTCCTGATACGTTGTTATAGAGCAATAAATCACACAGCTAAGTTATAAAACTGTACAGAATTACTTAACGTCCATCAGCCTAACCACTACATTCTAGTGCTTCATTATACGCGTTTTATGCATGACATTTTATTAACTTATAAAAATGTAATTGTCAACCTTTAATACTATTATGACTGTATAAAAATCTGAATAATTTACCAAATACATTGTAAAAAATTACAGAGAAAGCCATCATTCTAGTTTCATTGTGACTATCATTTTAATTGTCCTTTCTGTTTGCTTACCATTGAGAGTCAGTAAATTTATATAGCAAAGAATAATTAGCTCATTATGATGTAAATAACTACAATAGGGAAAGTCTTTTAATTATTTATAATAAATTACTTTTGTGTTGTCAGTGTTAAATTAGCAACTGTGTTTAATTACTAGATGATGTCTTTGCTATAATCCAAATTCATACACACAGGACAGATTATTTTTGTAATATGTCACAGTTATTTTCCTTAGCATTGTTAAATTTCCCATTTCTTCATCTTCTATCTAGTCATTTTTATCATCTTGGCTTCTATTATCTTGTTTATCTAACCTCTATCACTTCTGCCAGAAATTCTAAAGGTCATACTTACAAATGATCTTAGAAATTGAGCAATTGATATAGCTTGCAACATTAGTAGAATGAATTCTTATCCTTATAGTCAGAGTCAGTATTTATGATCCAATATTCACTTAGGCATTCAATTATTAAACAACATTAATGGAGCACTAGCACAATGTGTAAAACAAACTTGTCATTATTGTGCTAAATAAAGTCATGAATATTATGTGGTCTCCACAGTCGCATATAATCCAGAGGAGAAGTCTTTTAAACTAGTAACTATGGATGTATTATGATGCTATTGCACCCAGTATATAATGGGAGAAACATGGAAAAACATGTTCATTCTTATTAGAGAAAATATGAATCGTTAACAAAAGTGTCAAATTAATATGAAAGGAAATCTTCCAAATGAGAGGTATAGCTAAAAATAATTTCAGTAACATGTATATGTATATGTCATGCTGACTTCAGTTTGAAAGGTATATGAGAAAAAAAAATCATACATAAAATCAGATAATAACTTTTTCCAGATTTTGAAGAGATTTAAATATTCTGCTGAAGTTTGTCATTTGTCAGTAGAATAAGAGATTGATATCAGACGTTATGGTAAAAATTCTGCATAATATAAATTATATTCCTCAGAGAAGTCTATTAAGGGAGATCTTAGCATTCCTTTTTTTAGAGATGAAGGCTAACACATAGAGATAATGTTTCTTTCCAAGCTGTAAAAAATTGCAGTTTGTTCTGTGTATGTATTCTGGTTACCGGACTCTTATCTGAGGCATAGTTTGCAAATACATTCTCCTATTTTGAGGGTCGTTTCATTACTCAAATTATTGGTGTTTTTGTTTCTCTGTTTTTGTTTTGCTCTGTAGAAGCTTTTTCAGTTTTATGTAGTTTCACTGGTCTATTTTCAGAATTACTCCCTGTGCTATGGGGTTCTTATTTAGGAATCTTTGCCTATGGCAATGTCTCCAAGTTTCTTCTGTGTATTCTACCAACAGTTTAACTCAAAGTGGATCAAAGATCTGAATGTAAAACCTCAAACAATGTAATAATTTAAAGAGTAAGGCTCATAATCAAAATCTCTATTGAAGTAAATTATATTACAAAGATGAACTTTGGATAAAACTAACTTTTAAAAAAAGTTTACTTAATTTATTCATGTGAGATCTTGTGTGCATGCATGAGTGAGAGAGAGAAAAAAAAAAAAAAAACACCCATCAATAGGGTTTCCCCATGCTACCATCATCTTCCGTGGTCCTCCAGTTTATCATGATCTTGGGCCCAGTGGGTTTTCAAGCCAAGCTGGTGAACTGAATCCAGGCTTGAACCCATGGCTTCCATCTCTACAGTACATTTGCTATCAACTGTGTCATTAGGTTGTGTCAAAACTATCTTCTTGCTTCCCGTTTTGTTTATAAAGGTAAATTTTTCTAATTATAAAAAATGTAGAATATCTGGAAAATAAAAAAGAATATATACAATTTAATCGTTCCTGAAAAGTCAATGGTAAAGTGAATCCTCATGGAAGCCATATTAAATTTTAATTTTGTTTTATGCTTATATGCATGTTTAATCAAATAAGCATACACATCTGCAAATATAACCAATTTATATGTGTATTATAGATCTGTTTCATTTTTATATTTAGCATTATTTTATTAACTTTTATATTCTTTAAATATTCTTTTCAAATCTAATTTTAATGCCACTCACTATCATCTCTGTCACTCCTTTTAGCTAAACCTTCCTTCCTTCCTCTTTCTTTTGTCTTTCTTCTTCTTTTTCTCTAAATTCTGAATGGCTATAATCTTTGAACAAAACTTTCCTGTGGAGATATTCAGGTTAACCAAATGAAAAACAAACAAACAAAAAACAACAAAGAAACAAGATCTTGGTTCTCAAAAGATCTTAATTCCATGACAATAAAAAGTGATTAAGTTCAGAAACTAGGTATTTATGAGATTTAATGCTACAGAAGGAAATAGAGTATTAAGATAAATTATTAGTTTCTGAAGTAGTTGTTAGATAAAGCAGTATACTTAAAGACTGATTTTAGTATTGCTAATAAATAGATAAATCTGTAGACATTTCATGTTTGTTAGGATCACTTTATCATCCTCATTTCAATACTTGAACTGATTTGACTGTAACTCATAACTAAGTTACTATAAAAGTAGGCTCAACTATGTAAAAAAATATTTTATAAATATCTAAGAGTTCTGATTAACCTACCTCAATATTTCCTTTCTTTTTTAGTAACTATGAGTTCATCTTTACACCTCATAGCCTTTCAGATTTTTAAGGAGCTAGTGCATTTATTCTTTCCTTTACTCTTCAAAATGTTAATGGGGAGAAAGCATTATCATCCTCATTAAAGATTAAAATACAGAGGTTAAAAAGTTATTGACTTGGAACCACCAGTTGACATAATGGCTATGTCACTGGACTCCCATGTAGTCGACAAAGGTTCAAGTCCTGGACCCGGTGACTTAAACTCACGCCAGACGCATGTGCGTATGTGCCCAAGATCCCCTGAGGACAGTGGAGGAGAAGGGATTGGGGCGTGGCCATCCCCTCTGGGGGGTGATTCCTTGCTTTCTATCTCTCTGTCTCTCTCTTTGTTTTTCTGGCGAGTGCACATGCCCTATAGCAAAAACCTCTGAAAAAAATATTGACTTGTCCAAGTTATTATAACTAATCATAGACAATAAGCTGTTTATTTCCGTTGTCAACTGCATATTTATTTAGCAGGAGAAAAATGCCTTCAAGGTACCAGAGAAGCTTCTGTGCTGTTTATTTCCATGTGGAGTGCCAATGTCCTACTTTTATCCATGCCAAGAAGACTGTTCTGGTGGCATGATGTAGTACCTGAGAACCTTTTGTGTAACAGATAAATAGAGACATGTTTAATAAAGAATATTACCAGCAATTTATCCAAACACGTACTGCTACTTTCTGTGGCATTCTCTTTTTCTTATTTTTTTTTTCTTTTCCTGGAGAGGTTATTTTTTGCTATAGGGCACATGCGCTGGCCAGAAAGACAGAGAGAGACAGAGAGATAGAAAGCGAGAAAACACCTGCCAGTGGGTATGGCCACACCGCAATTCCTTCTCCTCCATTCTCCTCTCAGGATCTTGGGCAAGCAAGCACACATGTCCAGCATGAGTTTAAGCCACCAGGTCCGGGACTCGAACTGCAGTCAGCTACATGGGAGTTCAGCAACATAGCCATTACGCTAACTGCTGGTCTCTTATTTTATTTTATAAATATATGTCTATTTTGTTTATACCTTTAATCATATATGTTACTTAGCTTGCAAAGTGAATATTCCAACATGTATACATTTCTCACCAGTCCAGTTGAGAATACTGTACACATTACCTTCCATAGATAATAATTCATTTCTTTGTCCCATAAATGCCTTGCCTCTCTATTTTTCTCCCTAAGGTCCTTCCTCAGACTCTCCTCCTTCACCCACCCTCTTCCCACACTGTATCTGCTATTTATAAACATTTACTATGCTTCTACACCCTCTAGTCATTCAGTTTCAGTTGCAGAGTGTGCATACTTGGTAAGTATTAAGTGGAGACTTACAGTGTCTCTCTTTCATAGCCTGGCTTGCTTCACTCAGCAGTAAATCTTCCATATTCATCCACTTTCTGTCAAAAGGCAGGATCTTGTTTTTTTGTTTTTGTTTTTGTTTTTGTTTTTTAATGGCTGCGTAGTACTCCGTAGAGTATACAGGTATTTGGGTTGATTCCATGTCTTAACAATCCTGAATTATGCTGCCGTGATAAACATAGATGTGCAAGCACTTATTCTGACTAAGGATTCTTCTGTCCTTGGAGTAGACACCAAACAGTGGGATTGCTAGATCATATGGTAGTTCTATTTGTAGATCTTTGAGGAATCTCTGTATTGTTCTCCATAGTAGCGGGACCAATTTACATGCCCACCAGCAGTTCCCCTTGCACCACATCCCCACCAGCACCTATAATGTTTTATGTTTTCTTTAATCTTAGTCATTCTGAGTGGGGTTAGGTGGTATCTCATTTTGGTTTTGATCTGCATGTCACTTATAATGAGGGATGTTGAACATTTTTTCATACACCTCCCATGGCATTCTTATCCAGTCCCCACAACGACCTTAGAACATAGGTTGTATTATTACACCGTTTTCAAGAAAGATTTTTGTAGTGTAAATGTAAGTGACTTACTCATTGTTTTACAGCTCATTGACAGAACCAGAAAGCAGAACTTGGTTTGTCTCACTTCAGAGCGAGTTCCTAAGAGCTTGTGCTGTGGCATATCTTTTTAAGCTACTTATTTGCATAAGTTTTGTCAAATAATTTAACATCTTTGTGTTCATGATTTCTTTTTGTTCAATGAGCATAATATTCACCAACCACTTTCTAAAGAGAAAAGGTAGTCATAAAAACCACAATAAATCAACAAATAAAAAAAAAGTAAAATATCAACATAATGTATAAAAAGAATTATCACCTTAGTAAAAGATCTTATTTTTTAAAGGCAAATGCATTTAACTTAAATGCAGTTTTCAAGAAAGGCCAGGTTAACTGTAAAAGACAAGAAGCACTGTTGCCAGTGTTGCCAGACATTGGTAGGCAGTTGACCTTGAAGTCATTGAATGCTTTGAATACTAATTTATTTTTTCTCTTTTCAACTTGGGTGTCAGCAATTGAGTATAACTTAATTTCTCCCTTACTAATTGTTTTTGCATAATTTTAAAGGTCCGTGTGTTTATACCAGAATAATGTTTCAGTATAATTTACAAGAAAATGTAATATATTGAACTTATATATTTATAGAAGTGGATCTTTATTGCTTAGATCTTTTCTTAATTGACTTCTCCTTATTACTATTTATAAAATAGCTCATAGGGTTTTTAAATTTTATATTTAGCAGACTTCAAAAGTCATCAAACCTAATATAGAGAGGATAACATTAGTTCTGAGAGTAGTTATATGACTCATTCAATTCATATAATCAAGGCAAATGAAATCTTGGCCTCTTAAATCCTGTCAATTCTTCATTCAGATTTAGCTTTCCATATCTTAACTGAAATATATGTGAGGCATTTCAGCTTTAAGGGTCATAGTGCTTTACTTACGATTTGCCTCAAGTAGCCAAGTTAGAGGTAAATATAGTAACTTTAACTGTTGATGCTCTCAACATTGTAGAAAACATAAACACAGAACATCAATACACTTGAGATGTTTTCTCCCTTTCTTCTAGATGGTAGTACAGCAGTTCTTGTGTTTTAAGACAGGCAGGGCCTATTTTATCTCCTCATTCACATAGCCACAACAATATTTGTCACATCTCTAAAAGTTCTGTCAGGGAAGGCATTGGCAAGGTGATACAATGTAGCATCTTATGTCAAGAGTTTTATCACTTGTGATGAAATATGATAGATCTTTATGGCACATTTGTAACAGCCAGGTTATTTTTGACAACACAATTGAAAAGACAGTTTCTACCATTGAACTCTAACATGAAAGGTGTTGGTAAAGGTGTTGATCTCTAGTGATATAGAGTATTGATTTTTTAGCAATAACTTTCCATGGAAAACAAACAGGGTGAGGGTGAGTTAGTGGTGTATTTGTATTAGGAAATATTCTAGCAAGGCTTATCACTACTGATTTGGGATTATATTCACTTTATAAAATTATTTTTCCATCAGGTTATAGTGGACTGACTGGTTTTGAGTAGACTGGCTGCTTTCAGGGTCTCCCTAAGTCTCAGTTGGTACTCCATCTTGATTCCCCTACTTTCCCTAATTGCCTAGCCTGAATAGCCTCGACCTCACTTAAAGCGTAGAAACTAAAAAAAAAAAAAAATTCTATTTAACCTCCCTGCTGATGGGAGGAACAAATCTCATCCTCAAGACATAAAAAGTCAAGATTGAACTGCAGCTAAAACTATAATAATTATAATTCAACCTTAACCAGCACCATTCTCACACATTTTTAAAATTAGCGAGATGCATATGCGCCTACTAGAAAGAGACACAGAAAACCAGAGAGAAAGAGGGGAGAGGGACCACCAGAATGTGTGATGATTTCATCACTGGACTCCTATGTAGTTGACCATGGTTCGAGTCCTGAACCCAGCTGCTTAAACTCACGTTGGGCATGTGTGTGTCTCCTGAGAGGAGAATAAATGGAGAAGGGATTACAGTGTGGCCATCCCTCCTGTGGGATGATTTCTCTCTTTCTGTGTCTATGTCTCTCTCTGTCTTTCCAGTGAACACATGAACCCTTCAGCAAAAACCTACCCATGGGGAAAAAAAAAGAGAGAGAGAGAGAGAGAGAGAGAGAGAGAGGGCAAGATAGAAAGAGGGAGAAAGTACTCTCCTTGGGAGATAGTCATTCTGCAAACTCTACTCTTTCATCTCTCCTTCTTTTCTGGATTGTGGGCACTCATGCATATGAACCTGACATATTTTCTAAGCTGCTGAGAGTGAGATGTAAGCCACACAGTCAACCAAGTGGGATGCAGCTACTACTACCTCGCCCCAGCACAACCCACAATTTAATTATTATCAAGCTCTTATTCTAGATAAATGTTATCAGTGGAAAAATGTGCTTTATATAAAGACAATGCTACTAGTTGTTAAATTGTGCTATATATAAAGTAGCTATATTTATAGCAAATGAAATATAAATTTTAATATACACAATGTCATAAAGGATATAGAGGTTAAGTAGAAATTGTATTAAATTTAAACAACTTTATTGCTAGAATTATAAGATAAAATTTGTTATGTATATTTAACACACTCTTTTAATTATTGATGTGAAGAATAGAGAATATGAGGAAAATAATGGTATACAAGAGACATAGCTAAAAGGCTTATCCACCAAAAATTAACAAGAAACCTTTACACAAAAGTCTTAAGACAATACATGTTTTAAGTACACAGAGAAAGTTGTAAAATAAAATATAAATTTAAAAACCTTATATAAAATAAAATTTAAATTCAACTATATAGAGAACTAAATGTTAATAAAAATACATCAAAATTTTGGAGATATAGCAAAATCATACTTCAATAACAATTACTATCTTTAACTTATTATATCTCAAAAACTAAATTCTCAAAAAAAAAAAAACTAAATTCTCACAAGTAATAAATTAAGTGCTCCTCTTTGGATATTGGAAGAAATACAACAAATAAATCTCATATAGATAGAGATAATAAATTTGCAGATACTGATGAAATAAAATGTGAATGAAAAATATCAGCAAAACCAACTATTAGCTATTTGACAATATTAACAAAAGATGTAAACATTTAGATATAGTGATCAAAAATCAAGAGATAATGCCAAAATAAACTATGTCATGAATGGAAGTGAGAACATAACTATGGACAAAGTAGAGAAAACAAACTTACAACTATATTGTGAATAACAAGATGACAAATTGAAAAAACTAAAACCTACCTAAAAAAAAACAAAAAAAAATCTTGGAAACTGTGTATTTGTTGTTCTTTACATACATATATATATATATATAAATATATATTTACATATTCATCTATATGTATGTAATGGTATAAAATATAATGGAAATAGTGCCTAAGGATGCAGAGGACAACCTTCGGATGTAGCATGTACAAGCCTAACTTAGTAATGTATAATTAATTCAACCCCTAGATCCACAGGGTCAGTATTACTGAGGTGACAAGGTTAACAGAAGCAAATCAAATTAGATTCATATAAGAGATAGTGTGTCAAAACTATATTTATGCTGGGGATACTAGGATGGTTTAATATTTAAAATCCATAGATAAAGTTTATAACCTACTGAAGGAAGATATATATGATAGGTTAATTTTATGTGTTTGTCATAGAAACAAAGGAAAGAGATACCACACACAAATTTGAATATTCTGAGGATAGATTGAATTAAAAAGAAATAATCACACAGGTGGGTTGGCTAGATGGAAATAAAAAAAAGGATAATGAAGGAATTCAACGCTAACATAATTAGACATAGCTAGGGTCAATTCCAATGACACTTGATTCTACATTTAGGCCATGGTTCAAATCCCTGGCCTGGTTTATCTGAAATACACCAGGCGGAGGTACATGCGCCATGATGCAGTGGGCTGGAGGAAGAGAACTGAAGTATGACCAGGCCTTATGGAAGGTGCTCTCTCTCAGTCTCTCTCATGCACTCATGCATTCTATCACGAATCAATAAAAAAATTGGATACACTTTATAATATAATCAGGGAATATCAATACCTGAGAGTAAATCAAATAAATAAAACTAAAGATTTGCTGATGTATCTCTCAAAGAAGGACTAAAAATCCTGAGTTGTTACAAGGAACTCGACATGATTATTTTTAAATGTAGATGCAAGATCAAAGCTCATCAAGGGCTATTTCTCATCTAATGAAAAGAGCTTGAGTCATGGAGGGAAAGAAATGCCTCACAAGACATTTAGAAATTATAAAACAGACCAATAAAAACATATGGTATTGGGGTGAGCAGGTGTCATGGTGGTTAAGGCCCTGGACTCTCACATGGCTGACAATGGTACTGCGGCTTGAGTCCCAAACCTAGTGGCTCAAAAGATCATGCCAAGAGTGTGTGCATGTGTTCCCCAGAATTCTAGGAGGTGAATGAAAGAGAAGGGGTTGAGGCACAGCCATCACACCTGTGCGGTGATTTCTCACTTTCCCTCTCATTGTCTCTCTGTCTCTGTCTGGTAAGCACACACGACCTATGGCAAAAGCAAGCAAACAAAAACTGGTGTGGTATTTTTCTAGGGACAAGAAACATAGGATGTACATAAATCTGAATTATGATAATGCTTACTAAAGGAAAAGGACTGTATGAGGCAATTGATTTAAATGAGCCGGTCAATTAGGTGTATGACTCGACATTTTCTCAGCTATCCAATGGGCTGAGGTTATGGCTGGAGGATGGAGGTTACTGTAGGGTTCAAAGAAGGGAAATTGCCCTTATCAATTGACTTGGCTATGCCCTGATCAGCTCCAAGCTAGTCAAGAGTGACGACAAATGATGAGTTCCCAAAAGCCACTAGGTTGACAAGTCTCATTTACCCAGGGAAAACAGTATCCTACATAGTGAGGGCATGGGGGAGTACATCTGAGAATTATGTGAATGCCTCTGAGTAGTTTTATGCCTCCAAATAAAATTACTATACACTGATAGTCACTTGGTTGGGACCCACTTATCACATAGACCCTCTATAAATAAGGTCACTTATCCAGGTAAATAACAAAACAAATGGGAGTGCTAGCTGAGGGCAAAGGGGGTAAGTATAGTTTATGGAAAACACAAGCCGTATAATGCCACCATAGGAACAGCCGCAGAAACTACTTTTTTGTTTCTTTTCTCTATACCACTTTATCCAAGACAAAGTGAGTTAAAAGCAGTTAATTATTCAATTTAGTATTTAATTTTAATATATCAAATGGAGGTTATGACTGGGCTAATAAATAGTAACATCAAAAGAGTAACACAATTTACATGTGATTTTTTTCCCTGTTCTTTTGGGGAAGAATAGAAAGAAGTTAGTTTTATGCCTCCAAATAAAATTACTATACACTGATAGTCACTTGGTTGGGACCCACTTATCACATAGACCCTCTATAAATAAGGTCACTTATCCAGGTAAATAACAAAACAAATGGGAGTGCTAGCTGAGGGCAAAGGGGGTAAGTATAGTTTATGGAAAACACAAGCCGTATAATGCCACCATAGGAACAGCCGCAGAAACTACTTTTTTGTTTCTTTTCTCTATACCACTTTATCCAAGACAAAGTGAGTTAAAAGCAGTTAATTATTCAATTTAGTATTTAATTTTAATATATCAAATGGAGGTTATGACTGGGCTAATAAATAGTAACATCAAAAGAGTAACACAATTTACATGTGATTTTTTTCCCTGTTCTTTTGGGGAAGAATAGAAAAAAGTTTTTTTTTTTTTTTTGTTATATCAACATAGCATTATTAAATTAGATTGATGAATAATGTTGTCATATCTGTTGTTCAAATGAAGAAATATAAGAAAAGGTACATTTACAGGATTTGTGCTAGATGGACTACCTAATGTAGTCACAGTCAAGTCCAAAGATTTCTCTGTATTTGAGGAGAAATAACCTGGGATTATATTTCCATGAATCTCTTTGCCACCTGGGTGTAGGTTAAGTCTGTCAGGTAGAGTCACAGCCAAGAGACTTAGTAGAGGAGAAGGGATTTCTCCTTTGACAGCCTAAGGATATTGAGAAAGAGCTGCTCTTCTTTTTGTTAAAGGGACATTTTTGCTATAGGGTGTGTGTACTTACTGGAGAGATAGAGACAGGGAGACAGAAAGCAAGAAATGACTCCCCAGGAATGATGGCCACACTGCAATCCCTTCTCCTCCACTTCTTCTTAGTATTTTGGGCTTGCACACACACACACACACCCAGCATGATATTTAAGCCCCCAAATCCAGAACTTGAACTGCAGTCAACTATGGCAGAGTCCAATGAAGTAACCATTTTACCATCTGCTGGGTCCAAGAAAAAGCTGTTTTTGAGCAAGTGGCCATTGGGGGGGGGTTTTCTTGAGAATGACTCAGTCTGTGATATATGGAGATTCCTCACTGACCTTTACTACTCTGCTATTTGAGTAAGTTTTAAAAAAATTTTAATTTCCCAGGAGCCAGAAGGTGGTATCGTGGTTAAGGAACTGGATTCCCACATGGCTGATCACAGTTTAAGTCCCAGACCTACTCGGTGGGTTGAAAAATCACACAAGTGCATGTGCATGTGTGCCCAAAATCTCTGAAAAAGAATGAAGGAGAAAGGATTGTGCGTGGACATCCACCCAGTGTCTCTGTGTGTATGTGTGTGTGTGTGTGTGAGATTTCTCACTTTGCCTCCCTCTGTCTCTCTCTGGGAGTGCACACATTCTATGGCAAAAACCTAAAAAATAAAATGTTAATTTCCTGTATTAAAGGGGAATTGATATAAATAGACACAGTGGAATATCAAAAGTGACTGTTTTTTTCTGACATAATACAGAGTGAAACAAACCTCCATTATTATACTTGTAATTAAAACATTAACAATTCAAATAACGGTTAGACTAAATACTTGACTACATTTTGTTTGTTTTCTTATGACAATATACTGTGTCTTTCAAACTAAAATTCAAAGACAGATTGCATCTTGAAAACTTTTGCATAGGTTTCTACATAATAAACATACTGAATTCATTTAACATTTCTCCTGATGGACTTAGTCTAGGTGTTTCCATAATAAATGTATTTGATATATTTGAAGTTGAAAAGCGAAACATTCTACATCATGCACTATTAAAAACTAATAATTCTATCATTTTAGAAACTAATTGTACAATTTTAATGATATCTAATTGCACTCACTCACCTACAAATAGACTTCTATTATAGGTTTACATCAATGGCAGAAAAATGTGTTCCTCTAGCAACCAAAGAGTCAACTTTAGCAAATGAACAGGAGAGTGTTAATTTGGTAACTCTTTAAAGAATATTTCAGGAGAATCAAAATTATGCAGAGTCAGAAATGAAAGTACACAAAGTAATTTTCTGGCTTCATTTAAAAATATTCAATTGAAATTATTGCTTTTGAGGATAATGTAGCTGAAAATTAAAGACTGTAAATCAGCTAATCCAAAATCCATTCCTTTGAAAGCATCTTGTCAGCTCCAAGTCCTAAGCACAGCTCACTTTCAAGTGAGCTTTTCTCATTAATCTAAGTAAAAGTGACGGCCTGGTTTGGAGCTAAAGAGCTGACAGAATATTACAGCTGTGTTAGGAATGGGCTTGTCGCTGCCCATTTAAAGGGAACTATACCCCAACTGGATGGCAGGCAGACTCATAGCTAATTCCCCACTGATCTTTTCAGTAGTTCTTTAAAATGTCATGTAAACTCCTGTATTCACTCCTATAAAATGTGAAGTGTGCTGGCTTTTCTTCTGAGAATTCCAGAGCAATTTAAACCACTTATCAAAGAGTTGTCCAAGTGAGGTAAATGGTACTTAGATTTCTGAAGCGAGGAAAAATTTATTTTGATTAGAATAATTTGTCTTTAAAGTAAAAACTCTAATGATAACACGCCTTGCTAGATTTAAATATTTACTTGTGCATGAAAATTATAATGCAAAAAGTCCTGGAAATTTTTGTTAAGCTGTTCTGTTTATGAAAATGCAAATTTCTCTTGATCATACAGATTTTCTTGTATTTGAATTACTTTGTTTTAAGAGATGAATTTGCACTAAACTATAAGTTAATGTTTCTAATCATCATTTCTAATATATCTTTTTATGTTACTCACAAAATGAAATGAATAAAATGCAAACTACATAGAACTTTTCATTGGCCTGTGGGATTAAGAAAGGGAGCTTATTTTCTTGTCTAACACGGCTCTTCAGATGCTGGTATAAGCCAGATGCATTCTCTAGTCTGTCTATTCTCTCCAGCTCTCTTGCACTTGATACTTAAATGCTGAGTACCAAGGTCTCTTACATGTGACACTACCTAACACCATCATCACTTTGTACATTCATATGTTTACTACTTCCATTAGCGATTATTAGAAACAGAGAATTTTTAGAAAGGAAAAATGATATTATTTGCAATTTGGTCCTGAGAAAAATAAAAGAGAATCAAGAGAAAGTAAACCTGCGTTTCATCTGTATTCCTCTCTGTTAGTCTAGAGGTGGAATTCATGGAGGAGCTTGCAACCAGAGCTAGGTAATGCTCTGCCTTCTAAATTCTCCCAGACCCTGACTTCCCGGTACCATGAAAATAGTTACTATTATACTGAGGACTATGAAGTGTGAACATAGATCAGGGTGCCCCATAAGGATTTCCCCCTGAGTTCTAGTGAGGTGAGTGGATTAACAAGAGTATATCAACAGCTTCCTAGAATCAAGCAGTTCCTCCATTTTGGATTAGAGTAAAACCTACAAGCAGACCTCAAGACATTTTTCTTTCAAGAATAATTTTTCAGTACTCGAACCATGATCAGCCATGTAGGAGTCCAGCACCTTAACCACCATGCCACCAGTCAGGCCCTTGTCTAGAATAATTTTGCAAACTCCATTCCAGCCATGTTTAACATCTTCAGGAACAGCTTCAGTGTACCTATAAAAAATAGCACGTTTTTATCTCTGTTCAGAAATCCTTCTTAAATTTTTGACTTCTCTTCACACTATACCCTCATTGTTCCCCAGTACTAGAAAACAAATGAAACATTAATAATTTTGTGCTTTCTGTATGAACATTACATCAGCTTTTGGACTATTCAAATAAAGCATAAGACAAAAGATCGGGGACCAGTAGTTAGCTTAATGTCTATGTGGCTGGACTTGCATGTAGTCCACTGTGATTTGAGTCCTGGACCTGGTGGCTTAAACTCATGCCGGGCACATGTGCGTGCGTGCCCAAGATCCCGAGAAGAGAATGGAGGGGAAGGGATTGTGGCATGGCCATCCTCCCTGGGGGGGTGATTTCTTGTTTTTGGTCTCTCTGTTTCTCTGACAAGCACACGCGAACTATAGGAAAAACCTCTCGAAAAAAACAAAAAAAGAAAAAAAAAAGAAAAAGAAAAAACTAGCTATTAAGACACTGTTAAGTTTGAATTATTGTGGTCCTAGTGAATCAATAAGTGAAAAGCAGTTGTATTGTGTCATTGTCTCCTTACTTTTTCAAAATGTGAACACTGTATTGGTGTAAATTTAACAATATTTTTATTCTCAGAGCCTATTTCCATGGAACCTCAGTATAATTTGTTAGCATTAATAGAAACAGTATATAAGTTTATACTGAAAATAGTTAACACCTGACTCATTTTAAGTTATGTTTTATACTTATTTTCAAATTAAGTTTTATATAATAGCATCCAGCTGCGTGTCTGATCATAAGTAGGTATCCACTTACAATAATTATAATAATTAAAAAAGAAAAAGCGGAAGTCCACCATATTTCAATGAGCATTTTATTACATCCCAAATTATGTAGATATACTGTATATCAATGGAGGAACAAAACCAAATAGAAAAGATAAGATGCAATTATAATGGCTAAAAATACAGCATAAATTATCTAAAAATGAAAAAGAAAGGGATAAATATTGCTTGGAAACTATATTTTAATTGAAATGAGCAAAAGTTATTTAAAGTAACTAAAATGACTAAAAAAGATATTGTGCAAATAAATATCAAGAGGTGAAGAGGTGAAAGCAAAGCAAAATTAACATGTGTAACTATATACTGACATATTATGGAGAAACTCTTAGGAGAGAAGGGATTACTCATTTATATACTCAAAATGTAATATGTTAGCATCACTCATTGAGCACTTGTAACAACTGTTAGCACTCTGTCCTTGGCCATATTATTTTCAATTACTATACATTCGTTCTGACTTAATTAATCAAAAACCCATATTTTCGTTATGACTTATGAAGAAATTAAGTATCCATAACCTTTGTTTTCAATCTACATATCTCCCAACACTCAAATCCTTAATTTCTATAAAAAAAAGTGACTCTTACTTTGAACTTCACGTATATGTAAAAGCAACTCTACCATCATGTTACCTAAGTCAGAATGGAATTTAAAAAAAAAAAACCTCTCACTACTATAAATATTTTGATAATTTATAGTCAGCATTACTTCTTAAATATCTGTATTTTCACATCACACATATTTATATTATTTTTCCAGAACCTCATCATTTCTAGTGGATTTATAATATAGTAGATTTCTAATTTGTTTTCAGTTTTAACTTGCAAATTATTACCAAGCTGCTAAGCTGCAACTGGAAATTTTCTTACTAAAATTAAGCTTATCTTTCTATTGCCTTATTTGAAATGCTTGAATGTGTAACCAATGTTCTAAACATTCTAAACTCAATGAGTTATATATTAAGGTTTTTTTTCCTCTGTCTTGCAAATAATTTTTTGCTTGCTTGTTTGTAGATTTTTTAGCTTATGGCAGAGAGCACATGTGTGCGCATGAGATAGAAAGAAGTGCCGTTGATGGGGTCTTGTCACACCGTGATCCGCTTCCTCCAGGCTTCCAGCTCATCAGGATCTTGGGCATGTACATACTTGGTGTGTTTCAGGTTAACTGAATCGAGGATATGAACCCATGGCTGGCCATGTGGCTTCCAGCACTGCAGTTTGGTACACTACTGTCTGTGCCATCTATGCTGGTTCTCAAATAACTGTTTTTAAATAAATCACTAGACATTTCCCTCATCTATGTTCTAAGTTTATAGAATCTATCCCGTGTGTATTCTGTAAATTTCCAATAATTTTAAGCATTAAAAAATAATACTAAGTCAATTTTAGTTTAATATTTCAATTAACTGTCTTAATCTCCCCTGTCTAAGACTTAATTTCTAACTTCAAAGACATTCTTTTGTGGAATGGGAGTTGTGACTTGCTGTTTACTTCCTCATTTTCCACTCAGCTACTGTTTGGAGCAGTGGGAGGGAGGTTTTACAAGAAAAAAAATAAAAGCCTGTTTATTTAATTGAGTGATTAAATTTCTAATTTCATTATTATGTTTATTTAACTGGACTATTAAAATTATTTCTCTGCTGGATATGAACTTGATCTGGCAAGTCTCCAGATATTGGATGCCCGATGGGGCACATATATCTTTGCTTTAAATATTTCATGTATCCTTGGTAACAATATGCATTCTCTACGATCAGGTACAGTGCTTCAGATGCAGTATATCATTAGATCTATATTATTGATTGTGTTGTTTTGACTAGAGTATCTGCCTGGCACTGAGAATGTTGTACTAATGTATCCAGTTAATATTGTGCTTCTGTGATTCCATGCATTATTGATAATTTCAGCTTAATATAGGTGATTGCTCTGTTCACTGGAACAAATATTAATATATTTTCATTGTGTATTTGGAAATTCCATCTTTAAAAGTGAATTTCTTCTTTTGGACATAAAAAATATTTTTTATTCTCATTTTTTAAAATATTCAATCCCAACACATCGTTTGGCATGTCAAGAGAATTTACCTCACATGAAATATTTCTCAGACCAGTCCAGTTGAGAATACTATACATGTTATCATCAACAGGTAATAAACCGTTTCTGCTAAACCATTTCTGTGTCCCACAAATGTCATGCCTCTCTATATTTTCTTCTTCTTTCCTTCTCTATACTCTTCCCTTCTCCACCCCACCCTCCAAAAAGTGATTTTCTTTGTCATGCTTAATATCTTTGGGCTTGAATTTTATTTTTCCTGATATCAGAATCTTCATTCTCTTTTTATCTCCATATACCTGGTAAAAAATGTTTATCATTTTATTATCTACCTTTTCCAAATCTTGTGTTGTGAACTTGTTTTTTTAAGCCAACTTGAAAACATTATTTTCTTTTAATATCTTAGTTAAATCCATTAATATTTATTCTTATGCCATGTTTTCTCTCAACCTTGCGATATTCGTCTATGATTAAAATAGTCTAAAATGTTATGTATCATTATATTTGTTATATAACATATTATATATACTATCATATAACATGTATAATATTGTAATTACAGTATCATATAATTGTGTGTATTTTGTGATATTTTCCATGTTTTTTTGATGATATGATTCTTTCTTTATATTTAATTTTAATCTAGGTGATTTGTATTTCTGACCTAGGTTACTTCAGTATTTATAACATTTTTGAGGGTCAGGGGGGCATCCACACACACTTGTTCAGCCTGATTTTCAAGCAGCCAGGTCTAGGACTCACACATCAGTCGGTCATTTGGGAGTCCAGTGACTTAACCACTATGCCACCTGCTGACCCCAGAAACTTGTAACTTTTCTGACATTTTTATCTTGTGTTTACTCCTTTGACATTGTGGTCTATTGTTTATAAATTTTATTTGATATTTCCAAGCCTCTTATTACCCATATACCAATGAAAGTACTCTATTTTCCTTCCTGTCATTCCATTTTAGTTGCAACTGTTTTACTTTATTTAACATATAACAATTGCATATTGGTCACACCTCTTCATCTTCACCTAGTCCTTACTCATGTGTGGCCATGTACATATTTAGGACTAGTAATAAACAATTCTTTTTTTATTATTTATTGTAATGTATCATTTACATATAATCATTACACATCTTTGTAAGGTACAGAATAGTTTTTAGAAGCATATATACTGAGTATAATAAATAAATTGAGAATATAAGCATATTCACTATCTTTGATATTTTGCATTCTATTAGTTGTATATATTCATACCTACTCCACTGGTTATTCTGGAAGTATGTATTAAATTGTTTATGACATTCTTAACTGTGAAATACAGTTCTAAAAAAAAACAAATTGATTAAAAATCAGACAATAAAAAGTCTCAGAAATTAATGAGGATGGATTTTCTAAAACAAAAATATTCTTTTTTTTAAAGAATTATTTTATTTAACTTTATTTTATTTTGACCAGAGAGGGACAGAGAGAGAGAGAGAGGGAGACAGATAGATAGACAGACAAAGCAAGCCACCAGGTTCAGGACTTGAACCACGGTTGGCCATGTAGGAGTCCAGCGCCCTTAAACACCATGCCACCTGCTGGCACCCAACAAAAATATTCTTAACATAGTCAATGAAAGAAAGATTTGTAATTTTCATTAGAGGACTGTGAGAGATAAAATTATATTCTGAAATGGTCTGTGGTATCATTGGTTCAGTTACTGATAGATAAAATTTTACATAACAGTAGCCC